>NC_041380.1:223081015-223193461 GCF_002162155.2 Triticum dicoccoides | reverse complement strand
GCAGCAGGGGCTGTGGGTGTAACAATTGTATTGATGTCCTCATCATCATCTTTGGCCAAAAGAAATGTGGAGCAAGTACGTTGATGAGGACATCAATACCATTGTTACACCCACAGCCCCTGCTGCTGCATATACGGGACCAATTACTAGAGCTCGCGCACGCCAATTAAATTATCAGGTACTTTTGTTTCTTGGTAATGATTCTAATGTTCATGAGAATATGATGCTGCCTAAATTGGATACATTTGTTTTGCTTACAAATGAAGGGCTTAGCTTGGAGAAGGATGAACATTGGAGCAAGAACAAGAACGGAGTTACAAGTGATGATTTCAGGACTTTGAAGCCACCATAATGGGTGCACGAAGCCTTGGACGAAATATACAAGATGCCACTTCATAAATTTCGTCCCGAGGCTATTATAGGTGTTGCGTCACCTTTTTATTGGGCCAGGCCCATGTAATTTCGAAATACATAAGTATAGGCTATTTTTAGAGTCCGTATGTGTGGGGAAACAAGAGATAGGGTTGATTTCGGACCCCTCCACCAAGGGCCACGAAATTCCCCCTCTCTTCCTCCATATATACAGCCCTTAGGGCACCGTTTAGACTTTGGGTTTTGTTTAGATTAAAAGTTCGCCATAGCTGCAACTTCGCGTACTTCGTTTGTGTTCAACGACCAGACAAAGGCGTCACAGAACCCCACCTTGATCAATAAAGCTTTCATCTTATATTCGCAATATCCAGATTGCAATCTCAGTTTCTTTCTTGTTCTTCGTTTGCTCGCAGGAAACAGACCCTCGTGGTCAGGTTGATCGTGCTCCGGCGTGGTCGATAACCTCTCGGAGTTGGTTTAGCGATTGCTAAGGCGCGACGTCCTCGCACGTTCGTAGTCGGATCGTCAAAGTCGACTTCCACCAAAGCGATATCCATCATCTCATCGAAAGACGGGACACCCCGCCTCTATCATACGTCCTCCGTCTTCTTCACGCCAAAGTGTCCCATTAATCCTCCTCCATGCGCCTCCTGCAACAAAAAAAGACGAACGGAGCTAGCTGGAATGCATAGCTTGTTTGCACGAAACACAAATCCATCATTAACGACGAACTTGTTCCACATTCTTCCTTCTTTAGAATTCTGCATTACATCTTTAAAATCAGCATCATGCACATATTGATCTTTGATGGTCTCCAAACCAAATTTTTTGAAGTCAAGTTGTGAAAGCATAGTATAGCGGCGAGACAATGCATCAGCAATAACATTTTCTTTTCCCTTCTTGTGTTTAATGACATAAGGAAAAGTCTCAATGAATTCAACCCATTTAGCATGTCTACGATTCAGTTTAGCTTGATCTTTAATATATTTTCAAAGATTCATGATCAGAATGTATAACAAATTCTTTGGGCCATAAATAATGTTGCCATGTTTCGAAAGTCCGAACAAGAGCATATAATTCTTTATCATAAGTAGAATAATTCAGACTAGGCCCACTCAATTTTTCAAAAAAGTATGCAACAGGTTTGTGATGAGGACATGACTACCTTGGATATGACCAAAAATATTGCATATATGCATATTTGTCAGGTGATTTCTAGTGCAAACTATTCAATAATCTATTTATGTTATCCAGAACAAAAATACTTCACACACTTTTGTGTTTTGTCTAATTGCAGGTGTATGGGATATTTGTACAATCCACATATGAAGATAAGGAAGAAAGAGATGTTTATTTTGCTGTCCAAAAAGTTCTCTCACGTCACTTTTGGCCCAAGAGAAGATAGAGTCCAAGTCTCTCACGTTCTGGATTCAGATTCGGACTGCACAGACATACCTGACTCAAAACGCACACAAGTTTTTCATACGGACTTCGAATTGGGTATTTCTTTTTTTGTTGGAAACTAGATTTCGTGCACTTTCCAACCCAATTGGAATCACCTTCAAATTCGTCTGGAGCGTTGAGTTGTGGACGAAACAATCTGATGCTGCAGCAGAATCCGAATCAAACTACAAGTCCAAAGGTGTTACATCACCTCCACTTGGGCCCATTGGCCTTGTACGACCTAGATTTAGTTTTAGGCTGCCTTGGGACGTCCTCCCACCTCCTTGGCCGCCACCCCTTGCTCCTATATAAGTAGATCCATCTAGTAGCTTTTCCTTGGGATTTGTTTAGTTAAAAGTTAGCCATTGCAACTTCGTGTACTTCGTTTGTGTCCAACGACCAGACCAAGACCGCTTACGGATCCCCACCATTATCAATACCTCATATATATTTGCAATATTCAGATTGCTTTATCATATTCTTGCTCGTTCTTCGATTGCTTGCAGGAATAGACCTTCGTGGTCAGGCTGACCGTGCTTCCGGCATCGTCAGTAACCTCAGGAGATTGGTTTAGCGATTGCTAAGGCGCAACGTCGTGCACGTTTGTAGTCGGATCGTTAAAGTCGTCTCCACCAAATTGATAGTTATCATCTCATCGAAGGATCGGGACACCCTCGCCTCTATCAAGTGGTATCAGTTTTCAGGTTGCTCGGTGAGAATTTCCAGTTTTTCCTAGATTAGATTTATTTTCTTACCTATTGTCCGAGAAAAAGCCACAAAACAAAAGTTAGATCTATTCATCCTTTTTCCTAGCCAGACTGAGCCTTTGCAATTTTCTTTTCATTGTTTGCATTATTGAATTATCGGTTGCATCGCCGTGTCGAGTTGCTGGTCTTAGTGTCTAGTTCCTTTAGAGTTTCGACTTCTGTTCACATTAGTCACGCAGCCGCTGCATCATTATCCCATCCGCTGTCCACCATCCCATCCACCAATTTCCACCACGTGCTACGCACTGTTTATTGTCATAATCATAATTGAGGTCACTCACATCTTCGCCAGATCGAATCTGCATCTTATCTAGTTTGTCTTGGAAAGAGGGAGAAAAAGAAGATAAAGAAAAAAAAAGAGAAAAAAGGAAAGAAAAAAAAAAGAAAAAGAGGGAGAAGAAAAAGAAAAAAAAAGCGTGAGAAAAAAAAGAGAGAAGAAAAAAAAATTGGATCTATCTAGAATCAATCTCGTACCTGAATTCGGATTGGAATCTGTTTTGCGCACTGTTCAGTAAAACAGGTGTATCTTCCTCATACGAAGTCCGTTTTGGCTCCGTGAGTACTCAAATTGAAGATAGCGACGAGCCACATCTAAATAGTTGCAGAAGCTAGTTCAATATTTGACACCTCAAAATCGGCTTCTAAATAGGTCTTTTTGCCCTCCGAAGTTCGTGAACACAGCTTGTTCCAATTTTTCAGGCCAGTTTTAGAATTCTTTGACTCCTCATATCAACTCGGAATTGAGTGATTCTTTTTTCATTGGAAAGCTTGAGTTAGTAGCATTCTTTGAAAGAATTTATCAGAAAATTGTCTCAAACTTTTCAAGAGGAAAGTTGGAGAGAGAGTTGTTGTATATCCTGCTTGGCAGTTGTTTTTCATCATTATCTTCACTGCCGTTGTGATCTTCACTTATATCTTGCTGTCAAGAGCTACTTAGTATCCTTCATTGATACTAGTTGTGCTACGCCGTGACCTTATTAGTGTTCTAGGCTCGCGTCTCTAGTCCGGTCTAGCCTAGGACTAGCACAGTACCGTCGTTGAGCGTTTATTCAACATTGCATATTTGAATTGATTATTGCTAATCTTTTGCTACCATATATAGCCAACCCAGCTCCACATATTTCTACACCGTGTATACGTACGCTCTCCTGGCAATCGCTTTACTCAATATTCGGAGTTACTTGACACCGCTGGTTGCCGATCACCGCCTACTGCATGGTAAGAACTTGTAAGACATTGATATTTGCTTTACTGTGAGAGTTTTACCACCACATCCTAGTAGTTATAGGAACATTATTTTTGGGTTTTGTTTCTTGTTCTACTAATCATGACAGGATCCAGAGTCAATTCATGGGCTTTGTCGATCGCGGGAGACGTGCCACCACCTTTGCAAATACCACAACCGTCATGAGAGGTGCACAAACATCCAAATGCACATGATCAGGTTAATGTATCTATACCACCATTTAATGGCCGTTTTAAACCTGCTTTATATATTGAATGGGAGTTCGACATAAAAAATATATTTGCTTCCCATAATTTCGATGAACATAAAAAGGTTAAGGTTGCGGTTGGTTCTTTCACTAGTTATGCTTTGGTTTGGTGGAGTGAATATTGTCGGTTACACCCTGATTATATACCTACTACTTGGGATGATATGAAACTTGCCATGCGACATACTTTCGTCCCTGCTTATTATACTCGTGACATGATTAAGAAGTTGCAACACTTAAAACAAGGTAGTGAAACTGTAACAAAATATTATGATGATTTACAAACTACCTTGTTGCATTCCTCTTTAGAAGAAAGTGAAGATGATTTTATGGATAGATTTTGGGGAGGATTAAACCGTGATATTCAAGAGATACTAATTCATGAAGAGTGTTATCCTATGGACCATTTGTTTCATCTTGCTTGCAAAGCTGAACAGGAAATAAAACGACGTGTTGGCCACGAGGAGAACAAGCGCACGGTGCACATTCCAAGAGTTGATATGATTGTTCCTTCAACTACTAGGCATACTATGACAACCACATCAGTTGTTGTCAGGACTACATCACCTCCACCATGTGACACATCGCCCCCGAGAGTGGCTACATCATCTGAGTTGATCATAAGAGGTATTGACAAAGGTACTGATCTTCCATCTCAACATGAGAATGATGAATGCCTTGTCAATTTGAATGCACCATCTGATGAGCTACCCACTACTTTGATCACACCACCTATTTTAGAGGACTACGTTGATAATTTGACTTTGCCATGTGATCAAACAACTGAAATACCAACAATTTTGAGTGCACCCATTGAATTAACTATTGATGCAAAAGAACCAATGTTTAATCATTTTGATATGACCTCTAATCTTGGTGATGATTCTGTGTTGAATGACTTATTGCATGTTTGCTTATTTAAGCATGTTGTAGCATGTAAATTTGATGCAAGTAAGGTTTATTCACCAATGTTGGGATGGTTTAATGATGAACATTGTCAATCTTTTGAAATGAATAAGAGCTTCACTTATATGTGCAAACTGAGTTGCAATATTTTTATGCCTTCTACTTCTTGTGCTAATTTTTTGGCTTTAGATTTTATGAACTATGCAAGTTACTCATCTATTCATGTGTCATATATGCAAAAATCAAGGAAAGTAAAAATGGATGACATATACATATACAACATGTACACCTTGTCTCTTTTGTTAGCCACATTTCAGATTAAGCAACGCCGAGGACGGCTTTATTTTCAAGAAGGGGAGGATGATGAGGACATGACTACCTTGGATATGACCAAAAATATTGCATATATGCATATTTGTCAGGTGATTTCTAGTGCAAACTATTCAATAATCTATTTATGTTATCCAGAACAAAAATACTTCACACACTTTTGTGTTTTGTCTAATTGCAGGTGTATGGGACATTTGTACAATCCACATATGAAGATAAGGAAGAAAGAGATGTTTATTTGCTGTCCAAAAAGTTCTCTCACGTCACTTTTGGCCCAAGAGAAGATAGAGTCCAAGTCTCTCACGTTCTGGATTCAGATTCGGACTGCACAGCCACACCTGACTCAAAACAGACACAAGTTTTTCATACGGACTCCGAATTGGGTGATTCTTTTTTTGTTGGAAACTAGATTTCGTGCACTTTCCAACCCAATTGGAATCACCTTCAAATTCGTCCGGAGCGTTGAGTTGTGGACGAAACAATCTGATGCTGCAGCAGAATCCGAGTCAAACTACAAGTCCAAAGGTGTTACATCACCTCCACTTGGGCCCATTGGCCTTGTACGACCTAGATTTAGTTTTAGGCTGCCTTGGGACGTCCTCCCACCTCCTTGGCCGCCACCCCTTGCTCCTATATAAGTAGATCCATCTAGTAGCTTTTCCTTGGGATTTGTTTAGTTAAAAGTTAGCCATTGCAACTTCGTGTACTTCGTTTGTGTCCAACGACCAGACCAAGACCACTTACGGATCCCCACCATTATCAATACCTCATATATATTTGCAATATTCAGATTGCTTTATCATATTCTTGCTCGTTCTTCGATTGCTTGCAGGAATAAACCTTCGTGGTCAGGCTGACCGTGCTTCCGGCATCGTCAGTAACCTCAGGAGATTGGTTTAGCGATTGCTAAGGCGCAACGTCGTGCACGTTTGTAGTCGGATCGTCAAAGTCGTCTCCACCAAATCGATAGTTATCATCTCATCGAAAGATCGGTGCACTTCTCAAGGTTACCAAACAAACATGCATCAAGTAGACCAATAAAAATAGCACGTAAATGTTCCAAATGTTCTTCCAAAGATCTGCTATAAATCAATATGTCATCAAAGTAAACTACCACAAATCATCCAATGAAAGCACGTAAAACTTCGTTCATTAATCTCATGAAAGTACTAGGTGCATTAGTTAACCCAAAAGGCATGACTAACCACTCATATAATCCAAACTTAGTTTTGAATGCTGTTTTCCATTCATCTCCCAATTTCATACGCTTGATGGTATCCACTATGCAAATCAACTTTGGAGAATATTGTAGAGCCACTCAATTCATCAAGCATATCATCTAGCCTAGGAATAGGATGACGATAACGAATAGTAATATTATTAATGCCTCTACAATCGACACACATACGTGATGTACCATCCTTTTTCGGCACTAGAATAATAGGAACAACACAAGAACTAAGGGATTCGCGTATATAACCTTTGTCGAGAAGCTCTTGTACTTGACGCATAATCCCCTTCGTCTCCTCTGGATTGGTACGGTATGGTGCACGGTTTGGCAGTGAAGCACCGGGAATTAAGTCAATCTGATGCTCAATCCCTCGAATAGGCGGTAATCCCGGTGGCACGTCTTGTGGAAAGACGTCAGCGAACTCCTGCAAAATGTTAGTGACAGCAGGAGGCAAAGAGGAAGGCACGTCCTTGAATGAAAATAATGCCTCTTTGCACACAAAAGCATAGCAAACAGATTTGCTGAAATCTAGCTCATCAATATCAGATTTGGTGGCAAATAAACATGCACTTTTCAATTTAATTTCAGAAGCAACACTAGATGGTTTATTATTAGGCTTCATTTGTTGCTCAAATTCTTTTGCCACAATCTGATTTTCACTCTTATTCTTCTCCTGTTTTGCTTTATTAGCTCTATTAATATCATCTTTCAAAATGGAATCAGGAGTCATAGGAAGCAAAGTAATATTTTTATCCTTATGCACAAGAGTATAGTGATTGTTTCTACCATGGTGTACAGAATTTTTATCAAATTGCCATGGTCTACCAAGTAATAAGGAACATGCTTGCATAGGTACCACATCACAATCAACATAATCAGCATATGTAGAGATACTAAAATGCACACGAACAGTACGTGTTACCTTAACCTTGCCGCTGTTGTTGAACCATTGGATGTAGTAAGGATGTGGATGTGGTCTTGTGGTGAGAGAAAGCTTCTCCACCATCTCCATGCTAGCCAAGTTGTTGCAGCTCCCTCCGTCTATTATGACGCGCACAGAACATTCCTTCACAACTCCCTTGGTATGGAACAAATTGTGCCTCTGATTTTGCTCAGCTTGTGTGACCTGCACACTCAAAACACGTTGAGCAACTAAACATTCATACCTGTCAGCGTCTTCAGGAGCCATGTATTGCGTCTCATGATCAGAATCATCTCCACCATGTTCTTCACGTGTAATAAGAGCCAATGTCTCCTCATCATAGTCACTAGCGGACTCATATCCACCATCCGTGATAGAGGCAAAGGTGTCCCGTCTTTCGATGAGATGGTGGATTTCGCTTTGGTGGAAGTCGACTTTGACGATCCGACTACGAACGTGCGAGGACGTCGCGCCTTAGCAATCGCTAAACCAACTCCGAGAGGTTATTGACCACGCCGGAGCACGATCAACCTGACCACGAGGGTCTGTTTCCTGCGAGCAAATGAAGAACAAGCAAGAAACTGAGATTGCAATCTGGATATTGCGAATATAAGATGAAAGCTTTATTGATCAAGGTGGGGTTCTGTGACGCCTTTGTCTGGTCGTTGAACACAAACGAAGTACGCGAAGTTGCAGCTATGGCGAACTTTTAATCTAAACAAAACCCAAGGTCTAAACGATGCCCTAAGGGCTGTATATATGGAGGAAGAGGGGGTGGATTTCGTGGCCCTTGGTGGAGGGGTCCGAAATCAACCCTATCTCTTGTTTCCCCACACATACGGACTCTAAAAATAGCCTATACTTATGTATTTCGAAATTACATGGGCCTGGCCCAATAATAAGGTGACGCAGCACCTAAAATAGCCTCAGGACGAAATTTATGAAGTGGCATCTTGTATATTTCGTCCAAGGCTTCATGCACACATTATGGTGGCTTCAAAGTCCTGAAATCATCACTTGTAACTCCGTTCTTGTTCCCCTTGCGCATGCCATCATCTCCATGCTTGTTCTTGCTCCAATGTTCATCCTTCTCCAAGCTAGGCCCTTCATTTGTAAGCAAAACAAATGTATCCAATTTAGGCAGCATCATATTCTCATGAACATTAGAATCATTACCAAGAAACGAAAGTACCTGATAATTTAGTTGGCGTGCACGAGCTCTAGTAATTGGTCCAGTATGTATAGCAGCAGGGGCTGTGGGTGTAACAATTGTATTGATGTCCTCATCACAAAACGCCTATAGAATCCAGCGAGGCCAAGAAAACTCCTCACTTGTGTGACCGTTTTAGGCTGCGGCCAACTCTCAATAGCTTCAATCTTGGCTTTATCAACTTCAATTCCCTGTGGAGTAACAACATAGCCAAGAAAAGATACTCGGTCGGTGCAAAAGGTGCACTTCCCAAGGTTACCAAACAAACGTGCATCACGTAGAGCAATAAAAACAGCACGTAAATGTTCCAAATGTTCTTCCAAAGATCTGCTATAAATCAACATGTCATCAAAGTAAACTACCACAAATCGTCCAATGAAAGCACGTAAAACTTCGTTCATTAATCTCATGAAAGTACTAGGTGCATTAGTTAACCCAAAAGGCATGACTAACCACTCATATAATCCAAACTTAGTTTTAAATGCTGTTTTCCATTCATCTCCCAATTTCATACGAATTTGATGGTAGCCACTACGCGAATCAACTTTGGAGAATATTGTAGAGCCACTCAATTCATCAAGCATATCATCTAGCCTAGGAATAGGATGACGATAACGAATAGTAATATTATTAATGCCTCTACAATCAACACACATACGTGATGTACCATCCTTTTTCGGCACTAGAATAATAGGAACAGCACAAGGACTAAGGGATTCGCGTATATAACCTTTGTCGAGAAGCTCTTGTACTTGACGCATAATCTCCTTCGTCTCCTCTGGATTGGTACGGTATGGTGCACGGTTTGGCAGTGAAACACCGGGAATTAAGTCAATCTGATGCTCAATCCCTCGAATAGGCGGTAATCCCGGTGGCACGTCTTGTGGAAAGACGTCAGCGAACTCCTGCAAAATGTTAGTGACAGCAGGAGGCAAAGAGGAAGGCACGTCCTCGAATGCAAATAATGCCTCTTTGCACACAAAAGCATAGCAAACAGATTTGCTGAAATCTAGCTCATCAATATCAGATTTGGTGGCAAATAAACATGCACTTTTCAATTTAATTTCAGAAGCAACACTAGATGGTTTATTATTAGGCTTCATTTGTTGCTCAAATTCTTTTGCCACAATCTGATTTTCACTCTTATTCGTCTCCTGTTTTGCTTTATTAGCTCTATTAATATCATCTTTCAAAATGGAATCAGGAGTCATAGGAAGCAAAGTAATATTTTTATCCTTATGAACAAGAGTATAGTGATTGTTTCTACCATGGTGTACAGAATTTTTATCAAATTGCCATGGTCTACCAAGTAATAAGGAACATGCTTGCATAGGTACCACATCACAATCAACATAATCAGCATATGTAGATATACTAAAATGCACACGAACAGTACATGTTACCTTAACCTTGCCGCTGTTGTTGAACCATTGGATGTAGTAAGGATGTGGATGTGGTCTTGTGGTGAGAGAAAGCTTCTCCACCATCTCCATGCTAGCCAAGTTGTTGCAGCTCCCTCCATCTATGATGACGCGCACAGAACGTTCTTTCACAACTCCCTTGGTATGGAACAAATTGTGCCTCTGATTTTGCTCAGCTTGTGTGACCTGCACACTCAAAACACGTTGAGCAACTAAACATTCATACCTGTCAGCGTCTTCAGGAGCCATGTATTGCGTCTCATGATCAGAATCATCTCCACCATGTTCTTCACGTGTAATAAGAGCCAAAGTCTCCTCATCATAGTCACTAGCGGACTCATATCCACCATCCGCGGTAGCAATCATCACACGCGGAGATTTTCATTCTCTCGCATAATGACCTTCTCCCTTACAACGGCGACAAATAATATCACTTGTGTGCCCTGTTGATGCCATGGAAGAAGCAGAACTCTGTGCAGGCCCAGCAGGTGCGCTCTTGGCAGATAATGGTGGTTGTGCCTGTTTTCTTGGATCATGACTGGAGGAGACACCTGATTGAGGTGCTGGTGCAGTTGAAGTAGAAGATGCACGCGGTGTCCATGATGAAGGTCGGTCTGCAGAAAAGTTAGTTCGCGCCAATGCTTGTCGGTCCTGCACTTCACGTTCAGCTTTACAAGCAAGATGGAATAAACGAGTGATATTAGTATACTCCTTATAGTCTAGAATGGTCTGAATCTCTCTATTTAATCCACCCAGAAAACGTGCAAGCATAGCTTCATTCTCCTCAACAATACCACATCTAATCATGCCAGTTTGTAATTCCTGATAATATTCTTCTACAGAATTTTTTCCTTGTCTTAAGCGCTGTAATTTGTGAAGCAATTCACGTTGATAATATGGTGGAACCCAATGAGTACGCATAGCAGTTTTCAAAGCAGCCCAAGTAGTTGGAATAGGATATAATGTACAATGTTCAGACCACCATACACATGCAAAACTAGTGAAAGCACAAACAGCAGCGGCAACCCGTCTCTCCTCGGGATATTGTAAACATGTGAATCATTGTTCAATTTCTAACTCCCAAGTAAGATATATATCAGGAACATATCTACCCTCGAAAGGTGGAATATTCAATTTCAGTTTAGGAAGATGGTCATGATCTCGTACCTGAGGGAAAGCCCTACCATTGTGATTATTTGCATGTGGACGACCTGGTGGTTGTGGTGCAGGTGGTTGCACGTAGTTCTGATTTTGAGCAACCTCATCCTCGTAATCTCCCACATAATCATCCTCCTCCGCATCAGCAGCAGGAGCCACAGAAGTATCAACAGCAGCACCAACAGTTTGGCCAAACGCAAGAGGAACACGGCTCGCTCGGCGGAGATCTGTTTCGCGACGTGGAGGTAGTCGTTGTTGTTGTTGTTGTTGGAGAGGTGCGTTAGGTGCAGCGGGTGGTGGTGGTGGAAGACGCGCGAGCAATTCATTAAACTTGTTATCGAGCTTTGTTTCGAACGTCTTCTCCATGCCATCTATCTTCTCCATGGCCTCTTCAAATCTGTTTAGCACATCTTGCACCTGTCCACTCATCATTTGCTGAAATCTATCATGCAAATCCGTATTCGTCATGTTCTCCCAGTCAGTCTCGTCGGCTTGTGATCCTGGCATGGTTAGCAGCAATAGAAACACACAAGAATATGATCCTACAGACTACTAACAAGAGGTGGTGGTGGGTGTCACAAATCTGTCAAGCAAATCTCAAATTCTTACCAGTTCTTACCCAGCAGCAGGCGGTGATCAGCAACCGTTGTAGTCAAAAACTCTCAAAGCTTGGATAGAGCGATTACCAGGGAGAGTCAAACGCAAGACGTAGATGTATGTGGAGCTGGGAAGGCTTATAATATGGTAGCAAAAAGGGTCAGCAATAATCAATTCAGAGATGCAAAGTTGAATAAATGCTCAACGACGGTACTGTGCTGGTCCTAGGCTAGACTGTGCTAGAGACGCGAGCCTAGAACACCAACAAAATCACGGCGCGGCACATAAACAAGGGAAAAGCACACTCTGGATTTTTTTTTCGCTCTTTTTTTTGCGCTGTTTTTTTTGCGCTGCTTTTTTTTTGCGAAAAATCACTATAATGGCGAGTGTCTCAAAACTCTTCCTTGGTCAAACTGACAGGATGGGCACGAAATTTTTTCGACCAATTTTTTTTTTGACTGCCCGGACCCAAAAACTGGAAACGGGTCAAAAAAAACTTCCTATAATGGCACCTGTCTCAAAACACTCAGAAACACCTAAAAATAGGATAGCCAGAAATTTTTTCGAAAAATGCGTTTTCGAAAAAATTTGGGCCTAAACGGAGGGTGGTTTCCGGACTCTTTTTTTTCCGAAACCTACTCCGGAAAGGAAACACGAATCGGAATCTAGATGGATCTCGAAAACAAACCTAATATGACAAGAACTCGGATTGGTGGTGGATATATGGTAGTAGATGGTAGCGGTGGTGGATAAGCGGCGGTGGTAGATGGCAGGGGCGATGATGATGGTGCGGCGGCGGCGTGACAACTTATGACCAGAACTCGAAACTCTAAAAGACTAGACTCTAAGACCAACAACTAGACACGATGATGCAACCGTAAATTCAACAAAGCAAAACCCTAAAAAGATTATGCAAAGGCTCAGATTGGTTCGGATATGATGAACTAACCCTAATTTTTTTGTGGCTTTTTCGTGGATTGTAGGTATGAAGAACAGACTCGATCTAAACTACGAAAAACTGTAAAATCTCACCGAGCAACCTGGAGCTCTGATACCACTTGATAGAGGCAAAGGTGTCCCGTCTTTCGATGAGATGATGGATATCGCTTTGGTGGCAGTCGACTTTGACGATCCGACTACGAACGTGCGAGGACGTCGCGCCTTAGCAATCGCTAAACCAACTCCCAGAGGTTATTGACCACGCCGGAGCACGATCAACCTGACCACGAGGGTCTGTTTCCTGCGAGCAAACGAAGAACAAGCAAGAAACTGAGATTGCAATCTGGATATTGCGAATATAAGATGAAAACTTTATTGATCAAGGTGGGGTTCTGTGACGCCTTTGTCTGGTCATTGAACACAAACGAAGTACGCGAAGTTGCAGCTATGGCGAACTTTTAATCTAAACAAAACCCAAAGTCTAAACGATGCCCTAAGGGCTGTATATATGGAGGAAGAGGGGGGGATTTCGTGACCCTTGGTGGAGGGGTCCGAAATCAACCCTATCTCTTGTTTCCCCACACATACGGACTCTAAAAATAGCCTATACTTATGTATTTCGAAATTACATGGGCCTGGCCCAATAATAAGGTGACACAACACTTATAATAGCCTCGGGACGAAATTTATGAAGTGGCATCTTGTATATTTCGTCCAAGGCTTCATGCACCCATTATGGTGGCTTCAAAGTCCTGAAATCATCACTTGTAACTTCGTTCTTGTTCCCCTTGCGCATGCCATCATCTCCATGCTTGTTCTTAATCCAATGTTCATCCTTCTCCAAGCTAGGCCCTTCATTTGTAAGCAAAACAAATGTATCCAATTTAGGCAGCATCATATTCTCATGAACATTAGAATCATTACCAAGAAACGAAAGTACCTGGTAATTTAGTTGGCGTGCGCGAGCTCTAGTAATTGGTCCAGTATTTATAGCAGCAGGGGCTGTGGGTGTAACAATTGTATTGATGTCCTCATCAGCTTGAGGTCATGGTACATCTTTGTACTTCCAGGATGAATGGATAAAAGGGAATTGTGCGCCTCATTCATAATGACTTTCCGAAGATCACCTTTAGGAACCACAATTCGATCCTCGAAGAATAGAGTATCTTTGTCATCAAAGCGATAGCACTTGTACTTGGGTTGGCTCTTGGCAATCCCATTTTTCACCTTCTTCACCATTGCATCAAGAAGTTGTGCCTCACGAATTTGATCTTCCAAAATAGGAGAGACTATGAGGTTTGCCAGAAATCCTTGAGGAACAACTTGGAGATTCAGCTTGCGGAAAGCTTCACAAAGGTCCGGTTGGAAGGGCTTGAGAATTAAGCTATTGCAGTAAGCCTTCCTGCTCAAAGCATCTCCAGTGACATTGGACTTGCCTGGAGTATATTCAATACTCGGATTGTACTCTTGAATCATTTCGACCCAACGAGTCTGCCTCAGGTTGAGGTTTGGTTGAGTGAAGATGTACTTGAGGCTCTTATGATCAGTGAAGATGTCCACTTTCCTTCCCAACAAGAGATGTCTCCATGTTAAAAGAGCATGGACAACTGCCGCCAAGTCGAGCTCATGAGTGGGGTAGTCCTTTTCGTTGGGCTTCAACTGGCGAGAGGTATAAGCCACAACTTTCTTGCATTAACACGGCACCAAGACCTTGCAGGGAGGCATCACAGAAAACTTCGATTGGTTCGGATTCATCAGGAGGAGTCAAAACAGGAGCTGTGACTAACTTCTTTTTGAGGGTGTTGAAAGCCACGTCACATTCAGGCGTCCAGACATACTTGACATGCTTCTGAAGGAGGTTGGAAAGAGGCTTTGCAATCTTAGAGAAATTCTCAACGAATCTTCGACAATAGCTTGCAAGCCCAAGAAAGCTGCAGAGCTGCTTCACATTCTGAGGCGGTTTCCAATTCACAATTGCAGACACCTTCTTAGGATTAACAGCAATTCCCTTGGCGGAGATGATATGGCCAAGGTAGAGAACCTCATCAAGCCAGAACTCACACTTTGAAAACTTTGCATAGAATTGATGCTCTCTGAGTTTGTCGAGAACCAATCTCAAATGCTTGGCATGATCCTCCTTGTTCTTGGAAAAGACCAAGATGTCATCAAGATACACCAAGATGAAATCATTTGTTAAGGATTGAAGATGAAGTTCATCATGCGAGGGAACGTTGGAGGAGCATTGACAAGTGATGAGGACATCAATACCATTGTTACACCCACAGCCCCTACTGTTACATATACCGGACCAATTACTAGAGCTCGCGCACGCCAATTAAATTACCAGGTACTTTCGTTTCTTGGTAATGACTCTAATGTTCATGAGAATATGATGCTGCCTAAATTGGATACATTTGTTTTGCTTACAAATGAAGGGCCTAGCTTGGAGAAGGATGAACATTGGAGCAAGAACACACATGGAGTTGATGGCATGCGCAAGGGGATCAAGAACGGAGTTACAAGTGATGATTTCAGGACTTTGAAGCCGCCATAAGGAGTGCATGAAGCCTTGGATGAAATATACAAGATGCCACTTCATAGTATTCGTCCATAGCCTATTCTAGGTGCTGCGTCACCTTATTAATGGGTCAGGCCCATGTAATTTCGAAATACTTAAGTATAGGCTATTTTTAGAGTCCGTATGTGTGGGGAAACAAGAGTTAGGGTTGGTTTCGGACCCCACCCTCAAGGGCCACGAAATTCCCCCCTCTTCCTCCATATATACAGCCCTTAGGGCGTCGTTTAGACTTTGGGTTTTGTTTAGATTAAAAGTTCGCCATAGCTGCAACTTCGCGTACTTCGTTTGTGTCCAACGATCAGACCAAGACGTCACAGAACCCCACCTTGATCAATAAAGCTTTCATCTTATATTCGCAATATCCCGATTGCAATCTCAGTTTCTTGCTTGTTCTTCGTTTGCTCGCAGGAAACAGACCCTCGTGGTCAGGTTGATCGTGCTCCGGCGTGGTCAATAACCCTCGGAAGTTGGTTTAGCGATTGCTAAGGCGCGACGTCTCGCACGTTCGTAGTCGGATCGTCAAGGTCGACTCCCACAGAAAACGATAGCCACCATCTCATCGAAACATCGGGACACCTTAGCCTCTGTCAAGTGGTATCAGATTTCCAGGTTGCTCGGTGAGATTTTACAGTTTTTCGTAGATTAGATCGAGTCTGTTCTTCATACCTACAGTCCACAAAAAAGCCAGAAAAAAAATTAGGGTTAGTTCATCATATCCGAACCAATCTGAGCCTTTGCATAATCTTTTTAGGGTTTTTGCTTTGTTGAATTTGCAGTTGCATCGTCGTGTCAAGTTGCTGGTCTTAGAGTCTAGTCTTTTAGAGTTTCGAGTTCTGGTCATAAGTTGTCACGCCGCCGCCGCACCATCATCATCGCCCATCTACCACTTTTGCTTATCCGCCACCGCTCTGAATCTATATCCATATACACCACCAATCCGTATCCATATACCACCACCAATCTGTATCCATATACCACCACCGCTACCATATACCACCACCGCTGCCATATACCACAACCATATATCCACCACCAATCCGAGTTCTTCTCATATTAGGTTTGTTCTTGAGATCAATCTAAATTTTGTTTCGTGTTTCCTTGCCTGCGTAGGTCTCGGAAAAAAAAAGAGTTTGGAGACCCCCGGGCAGTTTTTAGGCCAAAAATTTCACGGGCAATTTTTTTTCCCTATCCTATTTTTAGGCTTTTCTGAGTCTTTTGAGCCATGTGCCATCATAGTGATTTTTTGTCGCACTTTTTCGTCGTCGCTGCCCTGATTTCCGAAAAAAAGTGAAAAAAAAATTCCGTGTCCATCCTATCAGTTTGACGAGGGAAGAGTTTTGAGACACTCGCAATTATAGTGATTTTTCAGCAAATGATGAGTGGACAGGTGCACGATGTGATAAACAGATTTGAAGAGACCATGGAGAAGATAGATGGCATGGAGAAGACGTTTGAAACAAAGCTCGATAACAAGTTTGCTGAATTGCTTTCGCGTTTTCCACCACCACCACCGGTGATAGAGGCGGGGGTGTCCCGATCTTTCGATGAGATGATAACTATCGATTTGGTGGAGCCGACTTTGACGATCCGACTACGAACGTGCACGACGTTGCGCCTTAGCAATCGCTAAACCAATCTCCTGAGGTTATTGACCACGCCGGAGCACGATCAACCTGACCACGAAGGTCTATTCCTGCAAGCAATCGAAGAACGAGCAAGAATATGATAAAAGCAATCTGAATATTGCAAATATATATGATGTATTGATAATGGTGGGGATCCGTAAGCGGTCTTGGTCTGGTCGTTGGACACAAACGAAGTACACGAAGTTGCAATGGCTAACTTTTAACTAAACAAATCCCAAGGAAAAGCTACTAGATGGATCTACTTATATAGGAGCAAGGGGTGGCGGCCAAGGAGGTGGGAGGACGTCCCAAGGCAGCCTAAAACTAAATCTAGGTCGTACAAGGCCAATGGGCCCAAGTGGAGGTGATGTAACACCTTTGGACTTGTAGTTTGACTCGGATTCTGCTGCAGCATCAGATTGTTTCGTCCACAACTCAACGCTCTGGACGAATTTGAAGGTGATTCCAATTGGGTTGGAAAGTGCACAAAATCTAGTTTCCAACAAAAAAAGAATCACCCAATTCGGAGTCCGTATGAAAAACTTGTGTGCATTTTGAGTCAGGTATGTCTGTGCAGTCCGAATCTAAATTCAGAACGTGAGAGACTTGGACTCTATCTTCTCTTGGGCCAAAAGTGACGTGAGAGAACTTTTTGGACAGCAAATAAACATCTCTTTCTTCCTTATCTTCATATGTGGATTGTACAAATGTCCCATACACCTGCAATTAGACAAAACACAAAAGTGTGTGAAGTATTTTTGTTCTGGATAACATAAATAGATTATTGAATAGTTTGCACTAGAAATCACCTGACAAATATGCATATATGCAATATTTTTGGTCATATCCAAGGTAGTCATGTCCTCATCATCCTCCCCTTCTTGAAAATAAAGCCGTCCTCGGCATTCCTTAATCTGAAATGTGGCTAACAAAAGAGACAAGGTGTACATGTTGTATATGTATATGTCATCCATTTTTACTTCCCTTGATTTTTGCATATATGACACATGAATAGATGAGTAACTTGCATAGTTCATAAAATCTAAAGCCAAAAAATTAGCACAAGAAGTAGAAGGCATGAAAATATTGCAACTCAGTTTGCACATATAAGTGAAGCTCTTATTCATTTCAAAAGATTGACAATGTTCATCATTAAACCATCCCAACATTGGTGAATAAACCTTACTTGCATCAAATTTACATGCTACAACATGCTTAAATAAGCAAACATGCAATAAGTCATTCAACACAGAATCATCACCAAGATTAGAGGTCATATCAAAATGATTAAACATTGGTTCTTTTGCATCAATAGTTAATTCAATGGGTGCACTCAAAATTGTTAGTATTTCAGTTGTTTGATCACATGGCAAAGTCAAATTATCAACGTAGTCCTCTAAAATAGGTGGTGTGATCAAAGTAGTGGGTAGCTCATTAGATGGTGCATTCAAATTGACAAGGCATTCATCATTCTCATGTAGAGATGGAAGATCAGTACCTTTGTCATTACCTCTTATGATCAACTCAGATGATGTAGCCACTCTCGGGGGCGATGTGTCACATGGTGGAGGTGATGTAGTCCTGATAACAACGGATGTGGTTGTCATAGTATGCCTAGTAGTTGAAGGAACAATCATATCAACTCTTGGAATGTGCACCGTGCGCTTGTTCTCCTCGTGGCCAACACGTCGTTTTATTTCCTGTTCAGCTTTGCAAGCAAGATGAAACAAATGGTCCATAGGATAACACTCTTCATGAATTAATATCTCTTGAATATCACGGTTTAATCCTCCCCAAAATCTATCCATAAAATCATCTTCACTTTCTTCTAAAGAGGAATGCAACAAGGTAGTTTGTAAATCATCATAATATTTTGTTACAGTTTCACTACCTTGTTTTAAGTGTTGCAACTTCTTAATCATGTCACGAGTATAATAAGCAGGGACGAACGTATGTCGCATGGCAAGTTTCAAATCATCCCAAGTAGTAGGTATATAATCAGGGTGTAACCGACAATATTCACTCCACCAAACCAAAGCATAACCAGTGAAAGAACCAACCGCAACCTTAACCTTTTTATGTTCATTGAAATTATGGGAAGCAAATATATTTTTTACGTCGAACTCCCATTCAATATATAAAGCAGGTTTAAAACGGCCATTAAATGGTGGTATAGATACATTAACCTGATCATGTGCATTTGGATGTTTGTGCACCTCTCGTGACGGTTGTGGTATTTGCAAAGGTGGTGGCACGTCTCCCGCGATCGACAAAGCCCATGAATTGACTCTGGATCCTGTCATGATTAGTAGAACAAGAAACAAAACCCAAAAATAATGTTCGTATAACTACTAGGATGTGGTGGTAAAACGCTCACAGTAAAGCAAATATCAATGTCTTACAAGTTTTTACAATGCAGCAGGCGGTGATCGGCAACCAGCGGTGTCAAGTAACTCCGAATATTGAGTAAAGCGATTGCCAGGGGAGCGTACTATACACGGTGTAGAAATATGTGGAGCTGGATTGGCTATATATGGTAGGAAAAGATTAGCAATAATCAATTCAAAGATGCAATGTTGAATAAACGCTCAACGACGGTACTGTGCTGGTCCTAGGCTAGACCGGACTAGAGACGCGAGCCTAGAACACTAATGAGGTCATGGCGTAGCACAACTAGCATCAATGAAGGATACTAAGTAGCTCTTGACAGCAAGATATAAGTGAAGATCACAACGGCAGTGAAGATAATGATGAAAAACAACTGCCAAGCAGGATATACAACAACTCTCTCTCCAACTTTCCTCTTGAAAAGTTTGAGACAATTTTCTGATAAATTCTTTCAAAGAATGCTACTAACTCAAGCTTTCCAATGCAAAAAGAATCACTCAATTCCGAGTTGATATGAGGAGTCAAAGAATTCTAAAACTGGCCTGAAAAATTGGAACAAGTTGTGTTCACGAACTTCGGAGGACAAAAAGACATATTTAGAAGCCGATTTTGAGGTGTCAAATATTGAACTAGCTTCTTCAACTATTTAGATGCGGCTCGTCGCTTTCTTCAATTTGAGTACTCACGGAGCCAAAACTGACTTCGTGTGAGGAAGATACACCTGTTTTACTGAACAGTGCGCAAAACAGATTCCAATCCGAATTCAGGTACGAGATTGATTCTAGATAGATCCAATTTTTTTTTCTTCTCTCTTTTTTTTTCTCATGCTTTTTTTTTCTTTTTCTTCTCTCTCCTTTTCTTTTTTTTTCCTTTTTTTCTCTTTTTTTTTCTCTATCTTCTTCTTTTTTCAAGACAAACTAGATAAGATGCAGATTGGATCACGCGAAGATGTGAATGACCTCAACTATGATTATGACAATGAACAGTGCGTAGCACGTGGTGGAAATTAATAGATGGGATGGTGGACAGCGGAAGGGATAATGATGCAGCGGCGGCGTGACTAATGTGAACAGAACTCGAAACTCTAAAGGAACTAGACGCTAAGACCAGCAACTTACACGACGATGCAACCGATAATTCAACTATGCAAGCAATGAATAGAAAATTGCAAAGGCTCAGACTGGCTTGGATAAAGGATGAACAGATCTAACTCTTTTGTGTGGCTTTTTCTTGGACAATAGGTAAGAAAATAAATCTAATCTAGGAAAACTGGAAATTCTCACCGAGCAACCTGAAAACTGATACCACTTGATAGAGGCGGGGGTGTCCCGATCTTTCGATGAGATGATAACTATCGATTTGGTGGAGCCGACTTTGACGATCCGACTACGAACATGCACGACGTTGCGCCTTAGCAATCGCTAAACCAATCTCCTGAGGTTACTGACGATGCCGCAAGCACGATCAACCTGACCACGAAGGTCTATTCCTGCAAGCAATCGAAGAACGAGCAAGAATATGATAAAAGCAATCTGAATATTGCAAATATATATGAAGTATTGATAATGGTGGGGATCCGTAAGCGGTCTTGGTCTGGTCGTTGGACACAAACGAAGTACACGAAGTTGCAATGGCTAACTTTTAACTAAACAAATCCCAAGGAAAAGCTACTAGATGGATCTACTTATATAGGAGCAAGGGGTGGCGGCCAAGGAGGTGGGAGGACGTCCCAAGGCAGCCTAAAACTAAATCTAGGTCGTACAAGGCCAATGGGCCCAAGTGGAGGTGATGTAACACCTTTGGACTTGTAGTTTGACTCGGATTCTGCTGCAGCATCAGATTGTTTCGTCCACAACTCAACGCTCCGGACGAATTTGAAGGTGGTTCCAATTGGGTTGGAAAGTGCACGAAATCTAGTTTCCAACAAAAAAAGAATCACCCAATTCGGAGTCCGTATGAAAAACTTGTGTGCGTTTTGAGCCAGGTGTGTCTGTGCAGTCCGAATCTGAATCCAGAACGTGAGAGACTTGGACTCTATCTTCTCTTGGGCCAAAAGTGACGTGAGAGAACTTTTTGGACAGCAAATAAACATCTCTTTCTTCCTTATCTTCATATGTGGATTGTACAAATGTCCCATACACCTGCAATTAGACAAAACACAAAAGTGTGTGAAGTATTTTTGTTCTGGATAACATAAATAGATTATTGAATAGTTTGCACTAGAAATCACCTGACAAATATGCATATATGCAATATTTTTGGTCATATCCAAGGTAGTCATGTCCTCATCATCCTCCCTTTCTTGAAAATAAAGCCGTCCTCGGCGTTGCTTAATCTGAAATGTGGCTAACAAAAGAGACAAGGTGTACATGTTGTATATGTATATGTCATCCATTTTTACTTCCCTTGATTTTTGCATATATGACACATGAATAGATGAGTAACTTGCATAGTTCATAAAATCTAAAGCCAAAAAATTAGCACAAGAAGTAGAAGGCATGAAAATATTGCAACTCAGTTTGCGCATATAAGTGAAGCTCTTATTCATTTCAAAAGATTGACAATGTTCATCATTAAACCATCCCAACATTGGTGAATAAACCTTACTTGCATCAAATTTACATGCTACAACATGCTTAAATAAGCAAACATGCAATAAGTCATTCAACACAGAATCATCACCAAGATTAGAGGTCATATCAAAATGATTAAACATTGGTTCTTTTGCATCAATAGTTAATTCAATAGGTGCACTCAAAATTGTTGGTATTTCAGTTGTTTGATCACATGGCAAAGTCAAATTATCAACGTAGTCCTCTAAAATAGGTGGTGTGATCAAAGTAGTGGGTAGCTCATCAGATGGTGCATTCAAATTGACAAGGCATTCATCATTCTCATGTAGAGATGGAAGATCAATACCTTTGTCATTACCTCTTATGATCAACTCAGATGATGTAGCCACTCTCGGGGGCGATGTGTCACATGGTGGAGGTGATGTAGTCCTGACAACAACGGATGTGGTTGTCATAGTATGCCTAGTAGTTGAAGGAACAATCATATCAACTCTTGGAATGTGCATCGTGCGCTTGTTCTCCTCGTGGCCAACACGTCGTTTTATTTCCTGTTCAGCTTTGCAAGCAAGATGAAACAAATGGTCCATAAGATAACACTCTTCATGAATTAGTATCTCTTGAATATCACGGTTTAATCCTCCCCAAAATCTATCCATAAAATCATCTTCACTTTCTTCTAAAGAGGAATGCAACAAGGTAGTTTGTAAATCATCATAATATTTTGTTACAGTTTCGCTACCTTGTTTTAAGTGTTGCAACTTCTTAATCATGTCACGAGTATAATAAGCAGGGACGAAAGTATGTCGCATGTCAAGTTTCAAATCATCCCAAGTAGTAGGTATATAATCAGGGTGTAACCGACAATATTCACTCCACCAAACCAAAGCATAACCAGTGAAAGAACCAACCGCAACCTTAACCTTTTTATGTTCATCGAAATTATGGGAAGCAAATATATTTTTTATGTCGAACTCCCATTCAATATATAAAGCAGGTTTAAAACGGCCATTAAATGGTGGTATAGATACATTAACCTGATCATGTGCATTTGGATGTTTGTGCACCTCTCGTGACGGTTGTGGTATTTGCAAAGGTGGTGGCACGTCTCCTGCGATCGACAAAGCCCATGAATTGACTCTGGATCCTGTCATGATTAGTAGAACAAGAAACAAAACCCAAAAATAATGTTCCTATAACTACTAGGATGTGGTGGTAAAATGCTCACAGTAAAGCAAATATCAATGTCTTACAAGTTCTTACCATGCAGCAGGCGGTGATCGGCAACCAGCGGTGTCAAGTAACTCCGAATATTGAGTAAAGCGATTGCCAGGGGAGCGTAGGATACACGGTGTAGAAATATGTGGAGCTGGGTTGGCTATATATGGTAGCAAAAGATTAGCAATAATCAATTCAAAGATGCAATGTTGAATAAACGCTCAACGACGGTACTGTGCTGGTCCTAGGCTAGACCGGACTAGAGACGCGAGCCTAGAACACTAATAAGGTCACGGCGTAGCACAACTAGCATCAATGAAGGATACTAAGTAGCTCTTGACAGCAAGATATAAGTGAAGATCACAACGGCAGTGAAGATAATGATGAAAAACAACTGCCAAGCAGGATATACAACAACTCTCTCTCCAACTTTCCTCTTGAAAAGTTTGAGACAATTTTCTGATAAATTCTTTCAAAGAATGATACTAACTCAAGCTTTCTAATGCAAAAAGAATCACTCAAATCCGAGTTGATATGAGGAGTCAAAGAATTCTAAAACTGGCCTGAAAAATTGGAACAAGTTGTGTTCACGAACTTCGAAGGGTAAAAAGACCTATTTAGAAGCCGATTTTGAGGTGTCAAATATTGAATTAGCTTCTGCAACTATTTAGATGCGGCTCGTCGCTATCTTCAATTTGAGTACTCACGGAGCCAAAGCGGACTTCGTATGAGGAAGATACACCTGTTTTACTGAACAGTGCGCAAAACAGATTCCAATCCGAATTCAGGTACGAGATTGATTCTAGATAGATCCAATTTTTTTTTCTTCTCTCTTTTTTTTCTCACGCTTTTTTTTTCTTGTCCTTTTTTTCTCTGACTTTTTTTTCTCTCGTTTTTTTTCTCTCTTTTTTTCTCCCTCTTTCCAAAACAAACTAGATTTCAACTATTATTATGACAATGAATGGTGGGTAGCACGTGGTGGAAATTGATGGATGGGTTGATAGAGGCGAGGGTCCCGATCTTTCGATGAGATGATAACTATCGATTTGGTGGAGACGACTTTGACGATCCGACTACAAACGTGCACGACGTTGCGCCTTAGCAATCGCTAAACCAATCTCCTGAGGTTACTAACGATGCTGGAAGCACGGTCAGCCTGACCACGAAGGTCTATTCCTGCAAGCAATCGAAGAACGAGCAAGAATATGATAAAGCAATCTGAATATTGCAAATATATATGAAGTATTGATAATGGTGGGGATCCGGAAGCGGTCTTGGTCTGGTCGTTGGACACAAACGAAGTACACGAAGTTGCAATGGCTAACTTTTAACTAAACAAATCCCAAGGAAAAGCTACTAGATGGATCTACTTATATAGGAGCAAGGGGTGGCGTCCAAGGAGGTGGGAGGACGTCCCAAGGCAGCCTAAAACTAAATCTAGGTCGTACAAGGCCAATGGGCCCAAGTGGAGGTGATGTAACACCTTTGGACTTGTAGTTTGACTCGGATTCTGCTGCAGCATCAGATTGTGTCGTCCACAACTCAACGCTCCGGACGAATTTGAAGGTGATTCCAGTTGGGTTGGAAAGTGCACGAAATCTAGTTTCCAACAAAAAAAGAATCACCCAATTCGGAGTCCGTATGAAAAACTTGTGTGCGTTTTGAGTCAGGTATGTCTGTGCAGTCCGAATCTGAATCCAGAACGTGAGAGACTTGGACTCTATCTTCTCTTGGGCCAAAAGTGACGTGAGAGAACTTTTTGGACAGCAAATAAACATCTCTTTCTTCCTTATCTTCATATGTGGATTGTACAAATGTCCCATACACCTGCAATTAGACAAAACACAAAAGTGTGTGAAGTATTTTTGTTCTGGATAACATAAATAGATTATTGAATAGTTTGCACTAGAAATCACCTGACAAATATGCATATATGCAATATTTTTGGTCATATCAAGGTAGTCATGTCCTCATCATCCTCCCCTTCTTGAAAATAAAGCCGTCCTCGGCGTTGCTTAATCTGAAATGTGGCTAACAAAAGAGACAAGGTGTACATGTTGTATATGTATATGTCATCCATTTTTACTTCCCTTGATTTTTGCATATATGACACATGAATAGATGAGTAACTTGCATAGTTCATAAAATCTAAAGCCAAAAAATTAGCACAAGAAGTAGAAGGCATGAAAATATTGCAACTCAGTTTGCACATATAAGTGAAGCTCTTATTCATTTCAAAAGATTGACAATGTTCATCATTAAACCATCCCAACATTGGTGAATAAACCTTACTTGCATCAAATTTACATGCTACAACATGCTTAAATAAGCAAACATGCAATAAGTCATTCAACACAGAATCATCACCAAGATTAGAGGTCATATCAAAATGATTAAACATTGGTTCTTTTGCATCAATAGTTAATTCAATGGGTGCACTCAAAATTGTTGGGATTTCAGTTGTTTGATCACATGGCAAAGTCAAATTATCAACGTAGTCCTCTAAAATAGGTGGTGTGATCAAAGTAGTGGGTAGCTCATCAGATGGTGCACTCAAATTGACAAGGCATTCATCATTCTCATGTAGAGATGGAAGATCAGTACCTTTTTCATTACCTCTTATGATCAACTCAGATGATGTAGCCACTCTCGGGGGCGATGTGTCACATGGTGGAGGTGATGTAGTCCTGACAACAACGGATGTGGTTGTCATAGTATGCCTAGTAGTTGAAGGAACAATCATATCAACTCTTGGAATGTGCACCGTGCGCTTGTTCTCCTCGTGGCCAACACGTCGTTTTATTTCCTGTTCAGCTTTGCAAGCAAGATGAAACAAATGGTCCATAGGATAACACTCTTCATGAATTAGTATCTCTTGAATATCACGGTTTAATCCTCCCCAAAATCTATCCATAACATCATCTTCACTTTCTTCTAAAGAGGAATGCAACAAGGTAGTTTGTAAATCATCATAATATTTTGTTACAGTTTCACTACCTTGTTTTAAGTGTTGCAACTTCTTAATCATGTCACGAGTATAATAAGCAGGGACGAAAGTATGTCGCATGGCAAGTTTCAAATCATCCCAAGTAGTAGGTATATAATCAGGGTGTAACCGACAATATTCACTCCACCAAACCAAAGCATAACCAGTGAAAGAACCAACCGCAACCTTAACCTTTTTATATTCATTGAAATTATGGGAAGCAAATATATTTTTTATGTCGAACTCCCATTCAATATATAAAGCAGGTTTAAAACGGCCATTAAATGGTGGTATAGATACATTAACCTGATCATGTGCATTTGGATGTTTGTGCACCTCTCGTGACGGTTGTGGTATTTGCAAAGGTGGTGGCACGTCTCCCGCGATCGACAAAGCCCATGAATTGACTCTGGATCCTGTCATGATTAGTAGAACAAGAAACAAAACCCAAAAATAATGTTCCTATAACTACTAGGATGTGCTAGTAAAACGCTCACAGTAAAGCAAATATCAATGTCTTACAAGTTCTTACCATGCAGCAGGCGGTGATCGGCAACCAGCGGTGTCAAGTAACTACGAATATTGAGTAAAGCGATTGCCAGGGGAGCGTACGTATACACGGTGTAGAAATATGTGGAGCTGGGTTGGCTATATATGGTAGCAAAAGATTAGCAATAATCAATTCAAAGATGCAATGTTGAATAAACGCTCAACGACGGTACTGTGCTGGTCCTAGGCTAGACCGGACTAGAGACGCGAGCCTAGAACACTAATGAGGTCACGGCGTAGCACAACTAGCATCAATGAAGGATACTAAGTAGCTCTTGACAGCAAGATATAAGTGAAGATCACAATGGCAGTGAAGATAATGATGAAAAACAACTGCCAAGCAGGATATACAACAACTCTCTCTCCAACTTTCCTCTTGAAAAGTTTGAGACAATTTTCTGATAAATTCTTTCAAAGAATGCTACTAACTCAAGCTTTCCAATGCAAAAAGAATCACTCAATTCCGAGTTGATATGAGGAGTCAAAGAATTCTAAAACTGGCCTGAAAAATTGGAACAAGCTGTGTTCACAAACTTCGGAGGGAAAAAAGACCTATTTAGAAGCCGATTTTGAGGTGTCAAATATTGAACTAGCTTCTGCAACTATTTAGATGCGGCTCGTCGCTATCTTCAATTTGAGTACTCACGGAGCCAAAACGGACTTCGTATGAGGAAGATACACCTGTTTTACTGAACAGTGCGCAAAACAGATTCCAATCCGAATTCAGGTACGAGATTGATTCTAGATAGATCCAATTTTTTTCTTTTTTTTTCTCACGCTTTTTTTTTCTTCTCTCTCTTTTTCTTTCCTTTTTTTCTCTTTTTTTTCTCTATCTTTTTTTTCTCCCTCTTTCCAAGACAAACTAGATAAGATGCAGATTGGATCAGGCGAAGATGTGAATGACCTCAACTATGATTATGACAATGAACAGTGCATAGCACGTGGTGGAAATTAATAGATGGGATGGTGGACAGCGGAACGGATAATGATGCAGCGGCGGCGTGACTAATGTGAACAGAACTCGAAACTCTAAAGGAACTAGACACTAAGACCAGCAACTGACACGACGATGCAACCGATAATTCAACTATGCAAGCAATGAATAGAAAATTGCAAAGGCTCAGACTGGCTTGGATAAAGGATGAACATATCTAACTTTTTTTTTGTGGCTTTTTCTTGGACAATAGGTAAGAAAATAAATCTAATCTAAGAAAAACTGGAAATTCTCACCGAGCAACCTGAAAACTGATACCACTTGATAGAGGCGGGGGTGTCCCGATCTTTCGATGAGATGATAACTATCGATTTGGTGGAGACGACTTTGACGATCCGACTACAAACGTGCACGACGTTGCGCCTTAGCAATCGCTAAACCAATCTCCTGAGGTTACTGACGATGCCGGAAGCACGGTCAGCCTGACCACGAAGGTCTATTCCTGCAAGCAATCGAAGAACGAGCAAGAATATGATAAAGCAATCTGAATATTGCAAATATATATGAGGTATTGATAATGGTGGGGATCCGTAAGCGGTCTTGGTCTGGTCGTTGGACACAAACGAAGTACACGAAGTTGCAATGGCTAACTTTTAACTAAACAAATCCCAAGGAAAAGCTACTAGATGGATCTACTTATATAGGAGCAAGGGGTGGCGTCCAAGGAGGTGGGAGGACGTCCCAAGGCAGCCTAAAACTAAATCTAGGTCGTACAAGGCCAATGGGCCCAAGTGGAGGTGATGTAACACCTTTGGACTTGTAGTTTGACTCGGATTCTGCTGCAGCATCAGATTGTGTCGTCCACAACTCAACGCTCCGGACGAATTTGAAGGTGATTCCAGTTGGGTTGGAAAGTGCACGAAATCTAGTTTCCAACAAAAAAAGAATCACCCAATTCGGAGTCCGTATGAAAAACTTGTGTGCGTTTTGAGTCAGGTATGTCTGTGCAGTCCGAATCTGAATCCAGAACGTGAGAGACTTGGACTCTATCTTCTCTTGGGCCAAAAGTGACGTGAGAGAACTTTTTGGATAGCAAATAAACATCTCTTTCTTCCTTATCTTCATATGTGGATTGTACAAATGTCCCATACACCTGCAATTAGACAAAACACAAAAGTGTGTGAAGTATTTTTGTTCTGGATAACATAAATAGATTATTGAATAGTTTGCACTAGAAATCACCTGACAAATATGCATATATGCAATATTTTTGGTCATATCCAAGGTAGTCATGTCCTCATCATCCTCCCCTTCTTGAAAATAAAGCCGTCATCAGCGTTGCTTAATCTGAAATGTGGCTAACAAAAGAGACAAGGTGTACATGTTGTATATGTATATGTCATCCATTTTTACTTCCCTTGATTTTTGCATATATGACACATGAATAGATGAGTAACTTGCATAGTTCATAAAATCTAAAGCCAAAAAATTAGCACAAGAAGTAGAAGGCATGTAAATATTGCAACTCAGTTTGCACATATAAGTGAAGCTCTTATTCATTTCAAAAGATTGACAATGTTCATCATTAAACCATCCCAACATTGGTGAATAAACCTTACTTGCATCAAATTTACATGCTACAACATGCTTAAATAAGCAAACATGCAATAAGTCATTCAACACAGAATCATCACCAAGATTAGAGGTCATATCAAAATGATTAAACATTGGTTCTTTTGCATCAATAGTTAATTCAATGGGTGCACTCAAAATTGTTGGTATTTCAGTTGTTTGATCACATGGCAAAGTCAAATTATCAACGTAGTCCTCTAAAATTGGTGGTGTGATCAAAGTAGTGGGTAGCTCATCAGATGGTGCATTCAAATTGACAAGGCATTCATCATTCTTATGTAGAGATGGAAGATCAGTACCTTTGTCATTACCTCTTATGATCAACTCAGATGATGTAGCCACTCTCGGGGGCGATGTGTCACATGGTGGAGGTGATGTAGTCCTGACAACAACGGATGTGGTTGTCATAGTATGCCTAGTAATTAAAGGAACAATCATATGAACTCTTGGAATGTGCACCGTGCGCTTGTTCTCCTCGTGGCCAACACGTCGTTTTATTTCCTGTTCAGCTTTGCAAGCAAGATGAAACAAATGGTCCATAGGATAACACTCTTCATGAGTTAGTATCTCTTGAATATCATGGTTTAATCCTCCCCAAAATCTATCCATAAAATCATCTTCACTTTCTTCTAAAGAGGAATGCAACAAGGTAGTTTGTAAATCATCATAATATTTTGTTACAGGTTCACTACCTTGTTTTAAGTGTTGCAACTTCTTAATCATGTCACGAGTATAATAAGCAGGGACGAAAGTATGTCGCATGGCAAGTTTCAAATCATCCCAAGTAGTAGGTATATAATCAGGGTGTAACCGACAATATTCACTCCACCAAACCAAAGCATAACCAGTGAAAGAACCAACCGCAACCTTAACCTTTTTATGTTCATTGAAATTATGGGAAGCAAATATATTTTTTATGTCAAACTCCCATTCAATATATAAAGCAGGTTTAAAACGGCCATTAAATGGTGGTATAGATACATTAACCTGATCATGTGCATTTGGATGTTTGTGCACCTCTCGTGACGGTTGTGGTATTTGCAAAGGTGGTGGCACGTCTCCCGCGATCGACAAAGCCCATGAATTGACTCTGGATCCTGTCATGATTAGTAGAACAAGAAACAAAACCCAAAAATAATGTTCCTATAACTACTAGGATGTGGTGGTAAAACGCTCACAGTAAAGCAAATATCAATGTCTTACAAGTTCTTACCATGCAGCAGGCGGTGATCGGCAACCAGCGGTGTCAAGTAACTCCGAGTATTGAGTAAAGCGATTGCCAGGGGAGCATACGTATACACGGTGTAGAAATATGTGGAGCTGGGTTGGCTATATATGATAGCAAAAGATTAGCAATAATCAATTCAAAGATGCAATGTTGAATAAACGCTCAACGACGGTACTGTGCTGGTCCTAGGCTAGACCGGACTAGAGACGCGAGCCTAGAACACTAATAAGGTCACGGCGTAGCACAACTAGCATCAATGAAGGATACTAAGTAGCTCTTGACAGCAAGATATAAGTGAAGATCACAACGGCAGTGAAGATAATGATGAAAAACAACTGCCAAGCAGGATATACAACAACTCTCTCTCCAACTTTCCTCTTGAAAAGTTTGAGATAATTTTTTGATAAATTCTTTCAAATAATGCTACTAACTCAAGCTTTCCAATGCAAAAAGAATCACTCAACTCCGAGTTGATATGAGGAGTCAAAGAATTCTAAAACTGGCCTGAAAAATTGGAACAAGCTGTGTTCATGAACTTCGGAGGGCAAAAAGACCTATTTAGAAGCCGATTTTGAGGTGTCAAATATTGAACCAGCTTCTGCAACTATTTAGATGCGGCTCGTCGCTAGATTCAATTTGAGTACTTACGGAGCCAAAACGGACTTCGTATGAGGAAGATACACCTGTTTTACTGAACAGTGCGCAAAACAGATTCCAATCCGAATTCAGATACGAGATTGATTCTAGATAGATCCAATTTTTTTTTCTTATTTCTTTTTTTTCTCACACTTTTTTTTCTTTTTCTTCTCCCTCTTTTTCTTTTTTTTTTCTTTCCTTTTTTTCTCTTTTTTTTTCTTTATCTTCTTTTTCTCCCTCTTTCCAAGATAAACTAGATAAGATGCAGATTCGATCAAGTGAAGATGTGAACGATCTCAACTATTATTATGACAATGAATGGTGGGTAGCACGTGGTGGAAATTGATGGATTGGTGGTGGACAGCGGAAGAGATAATGATGCAGCGGTGGCGTGACTAATGTGAACAGAACTCGAAACTCTAAACGAACTAGACACTAAGACCAGCAACTCGACACGACGATGCAACCGATAATTCAACTATGCAAGCAATGAAAAGAAAATTGCAAAGGCTCAGACTGGCTTGGACCAAGGATGAATAGATCTAACTCTTTTTTGTGGCTTTTTCTTGGACAATAGGTAAGAAAATAAATCTAATCTAGGAAAACTAGAAATTCTCACCGAGCAACCTGAAAACTGATACCGCTCTGATACCACTTGATAGAGGCGAGGGTCCCGATCTTTCGATGAGATGATAACTATCGATTTGGTGGAGACGACTTTGACGATCCGACTACAAACGTGCACGACGTTGCGCCTTAGCAATCGCTAAACCAATCTCCTGAGGTTACTGACGATGCTGGAAGCACGGTCAGCCTGACCACGAAGGTCTATTCCTGCAAGCAATCGAAGAACGAGTAAGAATATGATAAAGCAATCTGAATATTGCAAATATATATGAAGTATTGATAATGGTGGGGATCCGGAAGCGGTCTTGGTCTGGTCGTTGGACACAAACGAAGTACACGAAGTTGCAATGGCTAACTTTTAACTAAACAAATCCCAAGGAAAAGCTACTAGATGGATCTACTTATATAGGAGCAAGGGGTGGCGTCCAAGGAGGTGGGAGGACGTCCCAAGGCAGCCTAAAACTAAATCTAGGTCGTACAAGGCCAATGGGCCCAAGTGGAGGTGATGTAACACCTTTGGACTTGTAGTTTGACTCGGATTCTGCTGCAGCATCAGATTGTGTCGTCCACAACTCAACGCTCCGGACGAATTTGAAGGTGATTCCAGTTGGGTTGGAAAGTGCACGAAATCTAGTTTCCAACAAAAAAAGAATCACCCAATTCGGAGTCCGTATGAAAAACTTGTGTGCGTTTTGAGTCAGGTATGTCTGTGCAGTCCGAATCTGAATCCAGAACGTGAGAGACTTGGACTCTATCTTCTCTTGGGCCAAAAGTGACGTGAGAGAAATTTTTGGATAGCAAATAAACATCTCTTTCTTCCTTATCTTCATATGTGGATTGTACAAATGTCCCATACACCTGCAATTAGACAAAACACAAAAGTGTGTGAAGTATTTTTGTTCTGGATAACATAAATAGATTATTAAATAGTTTGCACTAGAAATCACATGACAAATATGCATATATGCAATATTTTTGGTCATATCCAAGGTAGTCATGTCCTCATCATGGGTGGTGGACAGCGGAAGAGATAATGATGCAGCGGTGGCGTGACTAATGTGAACAGAACTCGAAACTCTAAACGAACTAGACACTAAGACTAGCAACTCGACACGACGATGCAACCGATAATTCAACTATGCAAGCAATGAAAAGAAAGTTGCAAAGGCTCAGATTGGCTTGGACCAAGGATGAATAGATCTAACTCTTTTGTGTGGCTCTTTCTTGGACAATAGGTAAGAAAATAAATCTAATCTAGGAAAATTAGAAATTCTCACCGAGCAACCTGAAAACTGATACCACTTGATAGAGGCGAGGGTGTCCCGATCTTTCGATGAGATGATAATTATCGATTTGGTGGAGACGACTTTGACGATCCGACTACAAACGTGCACGACGTTGCGCCTTAGCAATCGCTAAACCAATCTCCTGAGGTTACTGACGATGCCGCAAGCACGGTCAGCCTGACCACGAAGGTCTATTCCTGCAAGCAATCGAAGAACGAGCAAGAATATGATAAAGCAATCTGAATATTGCAAATATATATGAGGTATTGATAATGGTGGGGATCCGTAAGCGGTCTTGGTCTGGTCGTTGGACACAAACGAAGTACACGAAGTTGCGTTGGCTAACTTTTAACTAAACAAATCCCAAGGAAAAGCTACTAGATGGATATACTTATATAGGAGCAAGGGGTGGCGGCCAAGGAGGTGGGAGGACGTCCCAAGGCATCCGAAAACTAAATCTAGGTCGTACAAGGCCAATGGGCCCAAGTGGAGGTGATGTAACACCTTTGGACTTGTAGTTTGACTCGGATTCTGCTGCAGCATCAGATTGTTTCGTCCACAACTCAACGCTCCGGACGAATTTGAAGGTGATTCCAATTGGGTTGGAAAGTGCACGAAATCTAGTTTCCAACAAAAAATGAATCACCCAATTCGGAGTCCGTATGAAAAACTTGTGTGCATTTTGAGTCAGGTGTGTCTGTGCAGTCCGAATCTGAATCCAGAACGTGAGAGACTTGGACTCTATCTTCTCTTGGGCCAAAAGTGACGTGAGAGAACTTTTTGGACAGCAAATAAACATCTCTTTCTTCCTTATCTTCATATGTGGATTGTACAAATGTCCCATACACCTGCAATTAGACAAAACACAAAAGTGTGTGAAGTATTTTTGTTCTGGATAACATAAATAGAATATTGAATAGTTTGCACTAGAAATCACCTGACAAATATGCATATATGCAATATTTTTGGTCATATCCAAGGTAGTCATGTCCTCATCATCAGGTATATATTCGTAATGGTAGGCCAGCACCACCACCTCAGGTACGAGATGATGTCCATATTCCTAAACTGAAATTGAATATTCCACCATTTGAGGGTAGATATGTTCCTGATATATATCTTACTTGGGAGTTAGAAACCGAACAACGTTTTACATGTTTACAATATCCCGAGGAGAGACGGGTTGCTGCTGCTGTTTGTGCTTTCACTAGTTTTGCATGTGTATGGTGGTCTGAACATTGTAGATTATATCCTATTCCAACTACTTGGGCTGCTTTGAAAACTGCTATGCGTACGCGTTGGGTTCCACCATATTATCAACGTGAATTGCTTCAAAAATTGCAGCGTTTAAGACAAGGAAAAAATTCTGTAGAAGAATATTATCTGGAATTACAAACTGGCATGATTCGATGTGGTATTGTTGAGGAGAATGAAGCTATGCTTGCACGTTTTCTGGGTGGATTAAATAGAGAGATTTAGACCATTCTAGACTATAAGGAGTATACTAATATCACTCGTTTATTCCATCTTGCTTGTAAAGCTGAACGTGAAGTGCAGGATCGACAAGCATTGGCGCGAACTAACTTTTCTGCAGGCCGACCTTCATCATGGACACCGCGTGCATCTTCTACTTCAACTGCACCAGCACCTCAATCAGGTGCCTCCTACAGCCGTGATACAAGAAAACAGGAACAACCACCATTATCTGCCAAGAGCGCACCTGCCGGGCCTGCACAGAGTTCTTCTTCTTCCAGGGCATCAACAGGGCACACAAGTGATATTATTTGTCGTCGCTGTAAGGGAGGAGGTCATTATGCGAGCGAATGCAAATCTTCGCGTGTGATGATTGCTACCGAGGGTGGTGGATATGAGTCCGCTAGTGACTATGATGAGGAGACATTGGCTCTTATTACACGTGAAGAACATGGTGGAGATGATTCTGATCATGAGACACAATACATGGCTCCTGAAGACGCTGACAGGTATGAATGTTTAGTTGCTCAACGTGTTTTGAGTGTGCAGGTCACACAAGCTGAGCAAAATCAGAGGCACAATTTATTCCATACCAAGGGAGTTGTGAAGGAACGTTCTGTGCGCGTCATAATAGACGGAGGGAGCTGCAACAACTTGGCTAGCACGGAGATGGTGGAGAAGCTTTCTCTCACCACAAGACCACATCCACATCCTTACTACATACAATGGTTCAACAACAGCGGCAAGGTTAAGGTAACACGTACTGTTCGTGTGCATTTTAGTATCTCTACATATGCTGATTATGTTGATTGTGATGTGGTACCTATGCAAGCATGTTCCTTATTACTTGGTAGACCATGGCAATTTGATAAAAATTCTGTACACCATGGTAGAAACAATCACTATACTCTTGTTCATAAGGATAAAAATATTAGTTCGCTTCCTATGACTCCTGATTCCATTTTGAAAGATGATATTAATAGAGCTAATAAAGCAAAACAGGAGAAGAATAAGAGTGAAAATCAGATTGTGGCAAAAGAATTTGAGCAACAAATAAAGCCTAATAATAAACCATCTAGTGTTGCTTCTGAAATTAAATTGAAAAGTGCATGTTTATTTGCCACCAAATCTGATATTGATGAGCTAGATTTCAGCAAATCTGTTTGCTATGCTTTTGTGTGCAAAGAGGCATTATTTTCATTCGAGGGCGTGCCTTCCTCTTTGCCTCCTGCTGTCACTAACATTTTGCAGGAGTTCACTCACGTTTTTCCACAAGACGTGCCACCGGGATTACCGCCTATTCGAGGGATTGAGCATCAGATTGACTTAATTCCCGGTGCTTCACTGCCAAACCGTGCACCATACCGTACGAATCCAGAGGAGACGAAGGAGATTATGCGTCAAGTACAAGAGCTTCTCGACAAAGGTTATATACGCGAATCCCTTAGTCCTTGTGCTGTTCCTATTATTCTAGTGCCGAAAAAGGATGGTACATCACGTATGTGTGTTGATTGTAGAGGCATTAATAATATTACTATTCATTATCGTCATCCTATTCCTAGGCTAGATGATATGCTTGATGAATTGAGTGGCTCTACAATATTCTCCAAAGTTGATTTGCGTAGTGGCTACCATCAAATTCGTATGAAATTGGGAGATGAATGGAAAACAGCATTTAAAACTAAGTTTGGATTATATGAGTGGTTAGTCATGCCTTTTGGGTTAACTAATGCACCTAGTACTTTCATGAGATTAATGAACGAAGTTTTACGTGCTTTCATTGGACGATTTGTGGTAGTTTACTTTGATGACATATTGATTTATAGCAGATCTTTGGAAGAACATTTGGAACATTTACGTGCTGTTTTTATTGCTCTAGTGATGCACGTTTGTTTGGTAACCTTGGGAAGTGCACCTTTTGCACCGACCAAGTATCTTTTCTTGGCTATGTTGTTACTCCACAGGGAATTGAAGTTGATAAAGCCAAGATTGAAGCTATTGAGAGTTGGCCGCAGCCCAAAACGGTCACACAAGTGAGGAGTTTTCTTGGCCTCGCTGGATTCTAAAGAAGTTTTGTGAAGCACCGGGAATTGAGAGTTGGCCGCAGCCCAAAACGGTCACACCATTGCTGCACCTCTCAATGAGCTTACAAAGAAAGATGTGCCTTTTCTTTGGGGTACCGCACAGGAAGAAGCACTCCAACTTCCTGATTTTAATAAGACTTTTGAGCTTGAATGTGATGCTAGTGGAATTGGATTAGGAGGTGTGTTATTACAAGATGGCAAACCTGTTGCATACTTTTCTGAAAAATTGAGTGGGCCTAGTCTGAATTATTCTACTTATGATAAAGAATTATATGCTCTTGTTCGGACTTTAGAAACATGGCAACATTATTTATGGCCAAAGAATTTGTTATACATTCTGATCATGAATCTTTGAAACATATTAAAAGTCAAGCTAAACTGAATCGTAGACATGCTAAATGGGTTGAATTCATTGAGACTTTCCCTTATGTCATTAAACACAAGAAGGGAAAAGAAAATGTTATTGCTGATGCATTGTCTCGTCGCTATACTATGCTTTCACAACTTGACTTCAAAATATTTGGTTTGGAGACCATCAAAGATCAATATGTGCATGATGCTGATTTTAAAGATGTAATGCAGAATTGTAAAGAAGGAAGAATGTGGAACAAGTTTGTTGTTAACGATGGATTTGTGTTTCGTGCTAACAAGCTATGCATTCCAGCTAGCTCCGTTCGTCTTTTGTTGTTGCAGGAGGCGCATGGAGGAGGATTAATGGGACACTGGTAGAGGCGGGGGTGTCCCGATCTTTCGATGAGATGATAACTATCGATTTGGTGGAGACGACTTTGACGATCCGACTACAAACGTGCACGACGTTGCGCCTTAGCAATCGCTAAACCAACTCCGAGAGGTTATTGACCACGCCGGAGCACAATCAACCTGACCACGAAGGTCTATTCCTGCAAGCAATCGAAGAACAAGCAAGAATATGATAAAAACAATCTGAATATTGCGAGTATATATGAAGTATTGATAAAGGTGGGGATCCGTAAGCGGTCTTGGTCTGGTCGTTGGACACAAACGAAGTACACGAAGTTGCAATGGCTAACTTTTAACTAAACAAATCCCAAGGAAAAGCTACTAGATGGATCTACTTATATAGGAGCAAGGGGTGGCGGCCAAGGAGGTGGGAGGACGTCCCAAGGCAGCCTAAAACTAAATCTAGGTCGTACAAGGCCAATGGGCCCAAGTGGAGGTGATGTAACACCTTTGGACTTGTAGTTTGACTCGGATTCTGCTGCAGCATCAGATTGTTTTGTCCACAACTCAACGCTCCGGACGAATTTGAAGGTGATTCCAATTGGGTTGGAAAGTGCACGAAATCTAGTTTCCAACAAAAAAGAATCACCCAATTCGGAGTCCGTATGAAAAACTTGTGTGCGTTTTGAGTCAGGTATGTCTGTGCAGTCCGAATCTGAATCCAGAACGTGAGAGACTTGGACTCTATCTTCTCTTGGGCCAAAAGTGACGTGAGAGAACTTTTTGGACAGCAAATAAACATCTCTTTCTTCCTTATCTTCATATGTGGATTGTACAAATGTCCCATACACCTGCAATTAGACAAAACACAAAAGTGTGTGAAGTATTTTTGTTCTGGATAACATAAATAGATTATTGAATAGTTTGCACTAGAAATCACCTGACAAATATGCATATATGCAATATTTTTGGTCATATCCAAGGTAGTCATGTCCTCATCATTGAATGTGATGCTAGTGGAATTGGATTAGGAGGTGTGTTATTACAAGATGGCAAACCTGTTGCATACTTTTCTGAAAAATTGAGTGGGCCTAGTCTGAATTATTCTACTTATGATAAAGAATTATATGCTCTTGTTCGGACTTTAGAAACATGGCAACATTATTTATGGCCCAAAGAATTTGTTATACATTCTGATCATGAATCTTTGAAACATATTAAAAGTCAAGCTAAACTGAATCGTAGACATGCTAAATGGGTTGAATTCATTGAGACTTTCCCTTATGTCATTAAACACAAGAAGGGAAAAGAAAATGTTATTGCTGATGCATTGTTTCGTCGCTATACTATGCTTTCACAACTTGACTTCAAAATATTTGGTTTGGAGACCATCAAAGATCAATATGTGCATGATGCTGATTTTAAAGATGTAATGCAGAATTGTAAAGAAGGAAGAATGTGGAACAAGTTTGTTGTTAACGATGGATTTGTGTTTCGTGCTAACAAGCTATGCATTCCAGCTAGCTCCGTTCGTCTTTTGTTGTTGCAGGAGGCGCATGGAGGAGGATTAATGGGACACTTTGGCGTGAAGAAGACGGAGGACGTACTTGCTACACATTTCTTTTGGCCAAAGATGAGACGGGATGTTGAGCGTTTTATTGCTCGCTGCACTACATGTCAAAAAGCTAAGTCACAACTCAATCCTCATGGTTTATATATGCCTTTGCCTGTACCTAGTGTTCCTTGGGAGGATATATCTATGGTCTTTGTTTTAGGTTTACCTCGAACAAAGAAGGGGAGGGATAGCATATTTGTTGTCGTGGATAGATTCTCGAAAATGGCACACTTTATACCATGTCATAAAAGCGATGATGTTGTTAATGTTGCTGATTTGTTCTTTCGTGAAATTATTCGCTTGCATGGTGTGCCAAATACTATTGTTTCAGATTGTGATACTAAATTTCTTAGCCACTTTTAAAGATGTTTATGGGCTAAGTTGGGGACTAAACTTCTTTTTAGTACTACTTGTCACCCCCAAACTGATGGACAAACTGAAGTAGTCAATAGAACGTTGTCTACTATGCTTAGAGCTGTTTTGAAGAATAATAAGAAAATGTTGGAGGAATGCTTGCCTCATATTGAATTTGCTTATAATCGTTCATTGCATTCTACTACTAAGATGTGCCCTTTTGAAGTTGTGTATGGTTTCCTACCTCGTGCACCTATTGATTTGTTGCCTCTTCTATCTTCGGAGAAGGTTAATTTTGATGCTAAACAACGTGCTGAATTGATTTTAAAAATGCATGAGTTAACTAAGGAAAACATTGAGCGTATGAATGCTAAATATAAACTTGCTGGAGATAAGGGTAGAAAACATGTTGTGTTTGCACCTGGAGATCTTGTTTGGTTACATTTGCGTAAGGATAGATTTCCTGATTTGCGCAAATCAAACTTAATGCCACGTGCTGATGGTCCCTTTAAGGTGTTAGAGAAAATAAATGATAATGCATATAAACTCGAGCTGCCTGCAGATTTTGGGGTTAGTCCCACTTTTAACATTGCAGATTTGAAGCCTTATTTGGGTGAGGAAGATGAACTTCCATCGAGGACGACTTCATTTCAAGAAGGGGAGGATGATGAGGACATCAATACAATTGTTACACCCACAGCCCCTGCTGCTATACATACTGGACCAATTACTAGAGCTCGTGCACGCCAACTAAATTACCAGGCACTTTCGTTTCTTGGTAATGACTCTAATGTTCATGAGAATATGATGCTGCCTAAATTGGATACATTTGTTTTGCTTACAAATGAAGGGCCTAGCTTGGAGAAGGATGAACATTGGAGCAAGAACAAGCATGGAGATGATGGCATGCGCAAGGGGAACAAGAACGGAGTTACAAGTGATGATTTCAGGACTTTGAAGCCACCATAATGGGTGCATGAAGCCTTGGACGAAATATACAAGATGCCACTTCATAAATTTCATCCCGAGGCTATTTTAGGTGCTGCGTCACCTTATTATTGGGTCAGTTCCATGTAATTTCGAAATACATAAGTATAGGCTATTTTTAGAGTCCGTATGTGTGGGGAAAAAAGAGATAGGGTTGATTTCGGACCCCTCCACCAAGGGCCACGAAATTCCCCCCTCTTCCTCCATATATACAGCCCTTAGGGCATCGTTTAGACTTTGGGTTTTGTTTAGATTAAAAGTTCGCCATAGCTGCAACTTCGCGTACTTCGTTTGTGTTCAACGACCAGACAAAGGCGTCACAGAACCCCACCTTGATCAATAAAGCTTTCATCTTATATTCGCAATATCCAGATTGCAATCTCAGTTTCTTGCTTGTTCTTCGTTTGCTCGCAGGAAACAGACCCTCGTGGTCAGGTTGATCGTGCTCCAGCATGGTCAATAACCTCTCGGAGTTGGTTTAGCGATTGCTAAGGCGCGACGTCCTCACACGTTCGTAGTCGGATCGTCAAAGTCGACTGCCACCAAAGCGATATCCATCATCTCATCGAAAGACGGGACACATTTGCCTCTATCACTACTTCCACACGTTCTGCTACACCGGCGCCTCCGTCGGCTGCCACCTCCAACCGTGATACAATAAAGCAGGCACAATCACCACTATCTGCCAAGAGCACACCTTCTTGGCCTGCAAAGAGCTCTTCTTCATCCATGGCATCAACAGGGCAAACACATGATATTATTTGTCGATGTTGCAAGGGTGGAGGGCATTATGCGAGAGAATGCCCATTTAAGCGTGTGATGATTGTTACTGAGGATGGTGGGTATGAGTCCGCTAGTGACTATGATGAGGAGACCTTGGCTCTTATTACACGTGAAGAACATGGTGGAGACGATTCTGATCATGAGACGCAATACATGGCTGCTGAAGATGCTGACAGGTATGAATGTTTAGTTGCTCAACGTGTTTTGAGTGTGCAGGTTACACAAGCTGAGCAAAATCAGAGGCATAATTTGTTCCATACAAAGGGAGTTGTGAAGGAACGTTATGTTCGCGTGATCATAGATGGAGGGAGCTGCAATCACTTGGCTAGCATGGAGATGGTGGAGAAGCTATCTCTCACCACAAGACCACATCCACATCCTTACTACATCCAATGGTTCAACAACAGCGGCAAGGTTAAGGTAACACGTACTGTTCGTGTGCATTTTCGTATCTCTACATATGCTGATTATGTTGATTGTGATGTGGTACCTATGCAAGCATGTTCCTTATTACTTGGTAGACCATGGCAATTTGATAAATATTCTGTACACCATGGTAGAAACAATCAGTATACTCTTGTTCATAACGATAAGAATATTACTTTGCTTCCTATGACTCCTGATTCCATTTTGAAATATGATATTAATAGAGCTAATAAAGCAAAACATGAGACAAATAAGAGTGAAAATCAGATTGTGGCAAAAGAATTTGAGCACCAAATGAAGCCTAATAATAAACCATCTACTGTTGTTTCTGAAATTAAATTGAAAAGTGCATGTTTACTTGCCACCATATCTGATATTGATGAGCTAGATTTTAGCAAATCTGTTTGCCATGCTTTTGTGTGCAAAGAGGCATTATTTTCATTCGAGGACGTGCCTTCCTCTTTGCCCCCTGCTGTCACTAACATATTGCAGGAGTTCGCTGATGTCTTTCCACAAGACGTGCCACCGGTGATGAGGACATCAATACAATTGTTACACCCACAGCCCCTGCTGCTATACATACTGGACCAATTACTAGAGCTCGTGCACGCCAACTAAATTACCAGGTACTTTTGTTTCTTGGTAATGATTCTAATGTTCATGAGAATATGATGCTGCCTAAATTGGATACATTTGTTTTGCTTACAAATGAAGGGCCTAGCTTGGAGAAGGATGAACATTGGAGAAAGAACAAGCATGGAGATGATGGCTTGCACAAGGGGAACAAGAACGGAGTTACAAGTGATGATTTCAGGACTTTGAAGCCACCATAATGGGTGCATGAAGCCTTGGACGAAATATACAAGATGCCACTTCATAAATTTCGTCTCGAAGCTATTTTAGGTGCTGCGTCACCTTATTATTGGGCCAGGCCCATGTAATTTCGAAATACATAAGTATAGGCTATTTTTAGAGTACGTATGTGTGGGGAAACAAGAGATAGGGTTGATTTCGGACCCCTCCACCAAGGGCCACGAAATTCCCCCCCTCTTCCTCCATATATACAGCCCTTAGGGCATCGTTTAGACTGCGGGTTTTGTTTAGATTAAAAGTTCGCCATAGCTGCAACTTCACGTACTTCGTTTGTGTTCAACGACCAGACAAAGGCGTCACAGAACCCCACCTTGATCAATAAAGCTTTCATCTTATATTCGCAATATCCAGATTGCAATCTCAGTTTCTTGCTTGTGCTTCATTTGCTCGCAGGAAACAGACCCTCGTGGTCAGGTTGATCGTGCTCCGGCGTGGTCAATAACCTCTCGGAGTTGGTTTAGCGATTGCTAAGGCACGACGTCCTCGCACGTTCGTAGTCGGATCGTCAAAGTCGACTGCCACCAAAGCGATATCCATCATCTCATCGAAAGACGGGACACCTTTGCCTCTATCAAGTGGTATCAGATTTCCAGGTTGCTCGGTGAGATTTTACAGTTTTTCGTAGTTTAGATCGAGTCTGTTCTTCATACCTACAGTCCACGAAAAAGCCAAAAAAATTAGGGTTAGTTCATCATATCCGAACCAATCTGAGCCTTTGCATAATCTTTTTAGGGTTTTGCTTTGTTGAATTTGCGGTTGCATCGTCGTGTCTAGTTGCTGGTCTTAGCGTTAGTCTTTTAGTGTTTCGAGTTCTGGTCATAAGTTGTCACGCCGCCACCGCACCATCATCATCGCCCCTGTCACCTACCACCACCGCTCCGAATCCGTATCCATATACCACCACCAATCCGTATCCATATACCACCACCGATCCATATCCATATATTACCACCGCTGCCATATACCACCACCGCTGCCATATATGATAGAGGCAATGGTGTCCCGTCTTTCGATGAGATGATGGATATCGCTTTGGTGGAAGTCGACTTTGACGATCCGACTACGAACGTGCGAGGACGCCGCGCCTTAGCAATCGCTAAACCAACTCCGAGAGGTTATTGACCACGCCGGAGCACGATCAACCTGACCACGAGGGTCTGTTTCCTGCGAGCAAACGAAGAACAAGCAAGAAACTAAGATTGCAATCTGGATATTGCGAATATAAGATGAAAGCTTTATTGATCAAGGTGGGGTTTTGTGACGCCTTTGTCCGGTCGTTGAACACAAACGAAGTACGCGAAGTTGCAGCTATGGCGAACTCTTAATCTAAACAAAACCCAAAGTCTAAACGATGCCCTAAGGGCTGTATATATGGAGGAAGAGGGGGGGAATTTCGTGGCCCTTGGTGGAGGGGTCCGAAATCAACCCTATCTCTTGTTTCCCCACACATACGGACTGTAAAAATAGCCTATACTTATGTATTTCGAATTTACATGGGCCTGGCCCAATAATAAGGTGACGCAGCACCTAAAATAGCCTCGGGACAAAATTTATGAAGTGGCATCTTGTATATTTCGTCCAAGGCTTCATGCACTCATTATGGTGGCTTCAAAGTCCTGAAATCATCACTTGTAACTCCGTTCTTGTTCCCCTTGCGCATGCCATCATCTCCATGTTTGTTCTTGCTCCAATGTTCATCCTTCTCCAAGCTAGGCCCTTCATTTGTAAGCAAAACAAATGTATCCAATTTAGGCAGCATCATATTCTCATGAACATTAGAATCATTACCAAGAAACGAAAGTACCTGGTAATTTAGTTGGCGTGCGCGAGCTCTAGTAATTGGTCCAGTATGTATAGCAGCAGGGCCTGTGGGTGTAACAATGGTATTGATGTCCTCATCATCCTCCCCTTCTTGAAATGAAGTCGTCCTCGACGGAAACTCATCTTCCTCACCCAAATAAGGCTTCAAATCTGCAATGTTAAAAGTGGGACTAACCCCAAAATCTGCAGGCAGCTCAAGTTTATATGCATTATCATTTATTTTCTCTAACACCTTAAAGGGACCGTCAGCACGTGGCATTAACTTTGATTTGCGCAAATCAGGAAATCTATCCTTACGCAAATGTAACCAAACAAGATCTCCAGGTGCAAACACAACATGTTTTCTACCCTTATCTCCAGCAAGTTTATATTTAGCATTCATACGCTCAATGTTTTCCTTAGTTAACTCATGCATTTTTAAAATCAATTCAGCACGTTGTTTAGCATCAAAATTAACCTTCTCCGAAGATGGAAGAGGCAACAAATCAATAGGTGCACGAGGTAGGAAACCATACACAACTTCAAAAGGGCACATCTTAGTAGTAGAATGCAATGAACGATTATAAGCAAATTCAATATGAGGCAAGCATTCCTCCCACATTTTCTTATTATTCTTCAAAACAGCCCTAAGCATAGTAGACAACGTTCTATTGACTACTTCAGTTTGTCCATCAGTTTGGGGGTGACAAGTAGTACTAAAAAGCAGTTTAGTCCCCAACTTAGCACATAAACATCTCCAAAAGTGGCTAAGAAATTTAGTATCACGATCTGAAACAATAGTATTTGGCACACCATGCAAGCGAATAATTTCACGAAAGAACAAATCAGCAACATTAACATCATCATCGCTTTTATGACATGGTATAAAGTGTGCCATTTTCGAGAATCTATCCACGACAACAAATATGCTATCCCTCCCCTTCTTTGTTCGAGGTAAACCTAAAACAAAGTCCATAGATATATCCTCCCAAGGAACACTACGTACAGGCAAAGGCATATATAAACCATGAGGATTGAGTCGTGACTTAGCTTTTTGACATGTAGTGCAGCGAGCAATAAAACGCTCAACATCCCGTCTCATCTTTGGCCAAAAGAAATGTGTAGCAAGTACGTCCTCCGTCTTCTTCACGCCAAAGTGTCCCATTAATCCTCCTCCATGCGCCTCCTGCAACAACAAAAGACGAACGGAGCTAGCTGGAATGCATAGCTTGTTAGCACGAAACACAAATCCATCGTTAAAAACAAACTTGTTCCACATTCTTCCTTCTTTACAATTCTGCATTACATCTTTAAAATCAGCATCATGCACATATTGATCTTTGATGGTCTCCAAACCAAATATTTTGAAGTCAAGTTGTGAAAGCATAGTATAGCGACGAGACAATGCATCAGCAATAACATTTTCTTTTCCCTTCTTGTGTTTAATGACATAAGGGAAAGTCTCAATGAATTCAACCCATTTAGCATGTCTACGATTCAGTTTAGCTTGACTTTTAATATGTTTCAAAGATTCATGATCAGAATGTATAACAAATTCTTTGGCCATAAATAATGTTGCCATGTTTCTAAAGTCCGAACAAGAGCATATAATTCTTTATCATAAGTAGAATAATTCAGACTAGGCCCACTCAATTTTTCAGAAAAGTATGCAACAGGTTTGCCATCTTGTAATAACACACCTCCTAATCCAATTCCACTAGCATCACATTCAAGCTCAAAAGTCTTATTAAAATCAGGAAGTTGGAGTAAAGGAGCATGTGTCAACTTATCTTTCAATACCGTGAAGGCTTCTTCCTGTGCGGTACCCCAAAGAAAAGGCACATCTTTCTTTGTAAGCTCATTGAGAGGTGCAGCAATGGTGCTGAAATCTCTCACTAAACGCCTATAGAATCCAGCGAGGCCAAGAAAACTCCTCACTTGTGTGACCGTTTTGGGCTGCGGCCAACTCTCAATAGCTTCAATCTTGGCTTTATCAACTTCAATTCCCTGTGGAGTAACAACATAGCCAAGAAAAGATACTCGGTCGGTGCAAAAGGTGCACTTCCCAAGGTTACCAAACAAACGTGCATCACGTAGAGCAATAAAAACAGCACGTAAATGTTCCAAATGTTCTTCCAAAGATCTGCTATAAATCAGTATATCATCAAAATAGACTACCACAAATCGTCCAATGAAAGCACGTAAAACTTCGTTCATTAGTCTCATGAAAGTACAAGGCGCATTAGTTAACCCAAAAGGCATGACTAACCACTCATATAATCCAAACTTAGTTTTAAATGCTATTTTCCATTCATCGCCCAACTTCATACGAATTTGATGGTATCCACTACGCAAATCAACTTTGGAGAAAGTTGTAGAGCCACTCAATTCATCAAGCATATCATCGAGCCTAGGAATAGGATGACGATAACGAATAGTAATATTATTAATGCCTCTACAATCAACACACATACGTGATGTACCATCCTTTTTCGGCACTAGAATAATAGGAACAGCACAAGGACTAAGGGATTCGCGTATATAACCTTTGTCGAGAAGCTCTTGTACTTGACGCATAATCTCCTTCGTCTCCTCTGGATTGGTACGGTATGGTGCACGGTTTGGCAGTGAAGCACCGGGAAATAAGTCAATCTGATGCTCAATCCCTCGAATAGGCGGTAATCCCGGTGGCACGTCTTGTGGAAAGACGTCAGCGAACTCCTGCAAAATGTTAGTGACAGCAGGAGGCAAAGAGGAAGGCACGTCCTCGAATGAAAATAATGCCTCTTTGCACACAAAAGCATAGCAAACAGATTTGCTGAAATCTAGCTCATCAATATCAGATTTGGTGGCAAATAAACATGCACTTTTCAATTTAATTTCAGAAGCAACACTAGATGGTTTATTATTAGGCTTCATTTGTTGCTCAAATTCTATTGCCACAATCTGATTTTCACTCTTATTTTTCTCCTGTTTTGCTTTATTAGCTCTATTAATATCATCTTTCAAAATGGAATCAGGAGTCATAGGAAGCAAAGTAATATTTTTATCCTTATGAACAAGAGTATAGTGATTGTTTCTACCATGGTGTACAGAATTTTTATCAAATTGCCATGGTCTACCAAGTAATAAGGAACATGCTTGCATAGGTACCACATCACAATCAACATAATCAGCATATGTAGAGATACTAAAATGCACACGAACAGTACGTGTTACCTTAACCTTGCCGCTGTTGTTGAACCATTGGATGTAGTAAGGATGTGGATGTGGTCTTGTGGTGAGAGAAAGCTTCTCCACCATCTCCATGCTAGCCAAGTTGTTGCAGCTCCCTCCGTCTATGATGACGCGCACAGAACGTTCCTTCAGAACTCCCTTGGTATGGAATAAATTGTGCCTCTGATTTTGCTCAGCTTTGTGACCTGCACACTCAAAACACGTTGAGCAACTAAACATTCATATCTGTCAGCGTCTTCAGGAGCCATGTATTGCGTCTCATGATCAGAATCATCTCCACCATGTTCTTCACGTGTAATAAGAGCCAATGTCTCCTCATCATAGTCACTAGCGGACTCATATCCACCATCCGCGGTAGCAATCATCACACGCGGAGATTTGCATTCTCTCGCATAATGACCTCCACCCTTACAACGACGACAAATAATATCACTTGTGTGCCCTGTTGATGCCCTGGAAGAAGAAGAACTCTGTGCAGGCCCGGCAGGTGCGCTCTTGGCAGATAATGGTGGTTGTGCCAGTTTTCTTGTATCACGACTGCAGGAGGCACCTAATTGAGGTGCTGGTGCAGTTGAAGTAGAAGATGCACGCGGTGTCCATGATGAAGGTCGGCCTGCAGAAAAGTTAGTTCGCCCCAATGCTTGTCGATCCTGCACTTCACGTTCAGCTTTACAAGCAAGATGGAATAAACGAGTGATATTAGTATACTCCTTATAGTCTAGAATGGTCTGAATCTCTCTATTTAATCCACCCAGAAAACGTGCAAGCATAGCTTCATTCTCCTCAACAATACCACATCTAATCATGCCAGTTTGTAATTCCTGATAATATTCTTCTACAGAATTTTTCCCTTGTCTTAAACGCTGCAATTTTTGAAGCAATTCACGTTGATAATATGGTGGAACCCAACGCGTACGCATAGCAGTTTTCAAAGCAGCCCAAGTAGTTGGAATAGGATATAATCTACAATGCTCAGACCACCATACACATGCAAAACTAGTGAAAGCACAAACAGCAGCAGCAACTCGTCTCTCCTCTGGATATTGTAAACATGTAAATCGTTGTTCAGTTTCTAACTCCCAAGTAAGATATATATCAGGAACATATCTACCCTCAAATGGTGGAATATTCAATTTCAGTTTAGGAATATGGACATCATCTCGTACCTGAGGTGGTGGTGCAGGCCTACCATTACGAATATATACCTGAGGTCGACCTGCTGGTGGTGGTGCTGGTGGCTGCTCGTAGATCTGATTTTGATCAACCTCATCCTCATAATCGCCCGCATACTCATCATCCTCCTGGGTACCAGCAGGAGCAGTAGCAGGAGCCAAAGAAGCACCAACAACAGTAACAGCGGCACCAGAATTTTGTCCTGGCACAATAGGAACACGCTGTGCTCGTCCATACTGATTCGGAAGGGGGCGTAGTTGTTGTTGTTGCAGAGGTGCGATAGGTGCAGCCGGTCGTGGAAGACGCGCAAGCAGTTCATTAAATCTGTTATCGAGCTTTGTTTCGAACGTCTTCTCAAGGCCAGTGATCTTCTCCATGGCCTCTTCAAAATTGTTCAACACATCTTGTACCTGTTCAGTCATCATTTGCTGAAACTTATCATGAAGCTCCTTGTTCGATAAGTTCTCCCAGTCAATCTCGTCGGCTTGTGATCCTGGCATGGTTAGCAGCAATCGAAACACACAAGAATATGATCCTACAGACTACTAAGAAGTGGTGGTGGTGTATCACAAATCCGTCAAGCAAATCTCAAATTCTTACCAGTTCTTACCCAGCAGCAGGCGGTGATCGGCAACCGTTGTAGTCAAAAACTCTCAAAGCTTGGATAGAGCGATTACCAGGGAGAGTCAAACACACGACGGAGATGTATGTGGAGCTGGGAAGGCTTATAGTATGGTAGCAAAAAGGGTCAGCAATAATCAATTCAGAGATGCAAAGTTGAATAAACGCTCAACGACGTACTATGCTGGTCCTAGGCTAGACTGTGCTAGAGACGCGAGCCTAGAACACCAACAAAATCACGGCGCGGCACGTAAACAAGGGAAAAGCACACTCTGAAATTTTTTTTTTCGCTCTTTTTTTTTTGCGCTCTTTTTTTTGCGCTGTTTTTTTTTTTGCGAAAAATCACTATAATGGCGAGTGTCTCAAAACTCTTCCTAGGTCAAACTGACAGGATGGGCACGAAATTTTTTTTTCGACCAATTTTTTTTTTCGACTGCCCGGACCCAAAAACTGGAAACAGGTCAAAAAAACTTCCTATAATGGCACCTGTCTCAAAACACTCAGAAACACCTAAAAATAGGATAGCCAGAAATTTTTTCGAAAAATGCGTTTTCGAAAAATTTTGGGCCTAAACGGAGCGTGGCTACCCGACTCCGGCAAGGAAACACGAATCGGAAACTAGATGGACCTCGAAAACAAACCTAATAAGCAAAGAACTCGGATTGGTGGTGGATATATGGTGGTGGTATATGGCAGCGGTAGTGGTAGCGGTGGTAGTATATGGATATGGATCGGTGGTGGTATATGGACACGGATTGGTGGTGGTATATGGATACGGATTCGGAGCGGTGGTGGTAGATGGCAGGGGCGATGATGATGGTGCGGCGGCGGCGTGACAACTTATGACCAGAACTCGAAACTCTAAAAGACTAGACTCTAAGACCAGCAACTAGACCGACGATGCAACCGCAAATTCAACAAAGCAAAACCCTAAAAGATTATGCAAAGGCTCAGATTGGTTCGGATATGATGAACTAACCCTAATTTTTTTTGTGGCTTTTTCGTGGACTGTAGGTATGAAGAACAGACTCGATCTAAACTACGAAAAACCGTAAAATCTCACCGAGCAACCTGGAGCTCTGATACCACTTGATAGAGGCAATGGTGTCCCGTCTTTCGATGAGATGATGGATATCGCTTTGGTGGAAGTCGACTTTGACGATCCGACTACGAACGTGCGAGGACGTCGCGCCTTAGCAATCGCTAAACCAACTCCGAGAGGTTATTGACCACGCCGGAGCACGATCAACCTGACCACGAGGGTCTGTTTCCTGCGAGCAAACGAAGAACAAGCAAGAAACTAAGATTGCAATCTGGATATTGCGAATATAAGATGAAAGCTTTATTGATCAAGGTGGGGTTCTGTGACGCCTTTGTCTGGTCGTTGAACACAAACGAAGTACGCGAAGTTGCAGCTATGGCGAACTTTTAATCTAAACAAAACTCAAAGTCTAAACGATGCCCTAAGGCCTGTATATATGGACGAAGAGGGGGGGAATTTCGTGGCCCTTGGTGGAGGGGTCCGAAATCAACCCTATCTCTTGTTTCCCCACACATACGGACTCTAAAAATAGCCTATACTTATGTATTTCGAATTTACATGGGCCTGGCCCAATAATAAGGTGACGCAGCACCTAAAATAGCCTCGGGACGAAATTTATGAAGTGGCATCTTGTATATTTCATCCAAGGCTTCATGCACTCATTATGGTGGCTTCAAAGTCCTGAAATCATCACTTGTAACTCCGTTCTTGTTCCCCTTGCGCATGCCATCATCTCCATGCTTGTTCTTGCTCCAATGTTCATCCTTCTCCAAGCTAGGCCCTTCATTTGTAAGCAAAACAAATGTATCCAATTTAGGCAGCATCATATTCTCATGAACATTAGAATCATTACCAAGAAACGAAAGTACCTGGTAATTTAGTTGGCGTGCGCGAGCTCTAGTAATTGGTCCAGTATGTATAGCAGCAGGGCCTGTGGGTGTAACAATGGTATTGATGTCCTCATCAATATACCACCACCATGATAGAGGCGAGGGTCCCGATCTTTCGATGAGATGATAACTATCGATTTGGTGGAGACGACTTTGACGATCCGACTACAAACGTGCACGACGTTGCGCCTTAGCAATCGCTAAACCAATCTCCTGAGGTTACTGACGATGCCGGAAGCACGGTCAGCCTGACCACGAAGGTCTATTCCTGCAAGCAATCGAAGAACGAGCAAGAATATGATAAAGCAATCTGAATATTGCAAATATATATGAGGTATTGATAGCGGTGGTGATCCGTAAGCGGTCTTGGTCTGGTCGTTGGACACAAACGAAGTACACGAAGTTGCAGTGGCTAACTTTTAACTAAACAAATCCCAAGGAAAAAGCTACTAGATGGATCTACTTATATAGGAGCAAGGGGTGGCGGCCAAGGAGGTGGGAGGACGTCCCAAGGCAGCCTAAAACTAAATCTAGGTCGTACAAGGCCAATGGGCCCAAGTGGAGGTGATGTAACACCTTTGGACTTGTAGTTTGACTCGGATTCTGCTACAGCATCAGATTGTTTCGTCCACAACTCAACGCTCCGGACGAATTTGAAGGTGATTCCAATTGGGTTGGAAAGTGCACGAAATCTAGTTTCCAACAAAAAAAGAATCACCCAATTCGCAGTCCGTATGAAAAACTTGTGTGCGTTTTGAGTCAGGTATGTCTGTGCAGTCCGAATCTGAATCTAGAACGTGAGAGACTTGGACTCTATCTTCTCTTGGGCCAAAAGTGACGTGAGAGAACCTTTTGGACAGAAAATAAACATCTCTTTCTTCCTTATCTTCATATGTGGATTGTACAAATGTCTCATACACCTGCAATTAGACAAAACACAAAAGTGTGTGAAGTATTTTTGTTCTGGATAACATAAATAGATTATTGAATAGTTTGCACTAGAAATCACCTGACAAATATGCATATATGCAATATTTTTGGTCATATCCAAGGTAGTCATGTCCTCATCACACCATATATCCACCACAAATCCGAGTTCCTTGCATATTAGGTGTGTTTTTGAGATCCATCTAGATTTCGATTCGTGTTTCCTTGCCGGAGTAGGTTTCGGAAAAAAAAGAAAAAAGAGTCCGGAAACCACCCTCCGTTTAGGCCCAAAATTTTTCGAAAATGCATTTTTCAAAAAAAATTCTGGCTATCCTATTTTTAGGTGTTTCTGAGTGTTTTGAGACAGGTGCCATTATAGGAAGTGTTTTTTGACCCGTTTCCAGTTTTTGGGTCCGGGTCTTGGTCTGGTCGTTGGACACAAACGAAGTACACGAAGTTGCAGTGGCTAACTTTTAACTAAACAAATCCCAAGGAAAAAGCTACTAGATGAATCTACTTATATAGGAGCAAGGGGTGGCGGCCAAGGAGGTGGGAGGACGTCCCAAGGCAGCCTAAAACTAAATCTAGGTCGTACAAGGCCAATGGGCCGAAGTGGAGGTGATGTAACACCTTTGGACTTGTAGTTTGACTCGGATTCTGCTACAGCATCAGATTGTTTCGTCCACAACTCAACGCTCCTGACGAATTTGAAGGTGATTCCAATTGGGTTGGAAAGTGCACGAAATCTAGTTTCCAACAAAAAAAGAATCACCCAATTCGGAGTCCGTATGAAAAACTTGTGTGCGTTTTGAGTCAGGTATGTCTGTGCAGTCCGGATCTATCTTCTCTTGGGCCAAAAGTGACGTGAGAGAACTTTTTGGACAGCAAATAAACATCTCTTTCTTCCTTATCTTCATATGTGGATTGTACAAATGTCCCATACACCTGCAATTAGACAAAACACAAAAGTGTGTGAAGTATTTTTGTTCTGGATAACATAAATAGATTATTGAATAGTTTGCACTAGAAATCACCTGACAAATATGCATATATGCAATATTTTTGGTCATATCCAAGGTAGTCATGTCCTCATCATCCTCCCCTTCTTGAAAATAAAGCCGTCCTCGGTGTTGCTTAATCTGAAATGTGGCTAACAAAAGAGACAAGGTGTACATGTTGTATATGTATATGTCATCCATTTTTACTTCCCTTGATTTTTGCATATATGACACATGAATAGATGAGTAACTTGCATAGTTCATAAAATCTAAAGCCAAAAAATTAGCACAAGAAGTAGAAGGCATGAAAATATTGCAACTCAGTTTGCACATATAAGTGAAGCTCTTATTCATTTCAAAAGATTGACAATTGTCATCATTAAACCATCCCAACATTGGTGAATAAACCTTACTTGCATCAAATTTACATGCTACAACATGCTTAAATAAGCAAACATGCAATAAATCATTCAACACAGAATCATCACCAAGATTAGAGGTCATATCAAAATGATTAAACATTGGTTCTTTTGCATCAATAGTTAATTCAATGGGTGCACTCAAAATTGTTGGTATTTCAGTTGTTTGATCACATGGCAAAGTCAAATTATCAACGTAGTCCTCTAAAATAGGTGGTGTGATCAAAGTAGTGGGTAGCTCATCAGATGGTGCATTCAAATTGACAAGGCATTCATCATTCTCATGTAGAGATGGAAGATCAGTACCTTTGTCATTACCTCTTATGATCAACTCAGATGATGTAGCCACTCTCGGGGGCGATGTGTCACATGGTGGAGGTGATGTAGTCCTGACAACAACGGATGAGGTTGTCATAGTATGCCTAGTAGTTGAAGGAACAATCATATCAACTCTTGGAATGTGCACCGTGCGCTTGTTCTCCTCGTGGCCAACACGTCGTTTTATTTCCTGTTCAGCTTTGCAAGCAAGATGAAACAAATGGTCCATAGGATAACACTCTTCATGAATTAGTATCTCTTGAATATCACGGTTTAATCCTCCCCAAAATCTATCCATAAAATCATCTTCACTTTCTTCTAAAGAGGAATGCAACAAGGTAGTTTGTAAATCATCATAATATTTTGTTACAGTTTCACTACCTTGTTTTAAGTGTTGCAACTTCTTAATCATGTCACGAGTATAATAAGCAGGGACGAAAGTATGTCGCATGGCAAGTTTCAAATCATCCCAAGTAGTAGGTATATAATGAGGGTGTAACCGACAATATTCACTCCACCAAACCAAAGCATAACCAGTGAAAGAACCAACCGCAACCTTAACCTTTTTATGTTCATCGAAATTATGGGAAGCAAATATATTTTTTATGTCGAACTCCCATTCAATATATAAAGCAGGTTTAAAACGGTCATTAAATGGTGGTATAGATACATTAACCTGATCATGTGCATTTGGATGTTTGTGCACCTCTCGTGACGGTTGTGGTATTTGCAAAGGTGGTGGCACGTCTCCCGCGATCGACAAAGCCCATGAATTGACTCTGGATCCTGTCATGATTAGTAGAACAAGAAACAAAACCCAAAAATAATGTTCCTATAACTACTAGGATGTGGTGGTAAAACGCTCACAGTAAAGCAAATATCAATGTCTTACAAGTTCTTATCATGCAGCAGGCGGTGATCGGCAACCAGCGGTGTCAAGTAACTCCGAATATTGAGTAAAGCGATTGCCAGGGGAGCGTACGTATACACGGTGTAGAAATATGTGGAGCTGGGTTGGCTATATATGGTAGCAAAAGATTAGCAATAATCAATTCAAAGATGCAATGTTGAATAAACGCTCAACGACGGTACTGTGCTGGTCCTAGGCTAGACCGGACTAGAGACGCGAGCCTAGAACACTAATGAGGTCACGGCGTAGCACAACCAGCATCAATGAAGGATACTAAGTAGCTCTTGACAGCAAGATATAAGTGAAGATCACAACAGCAGTGAAGATAATGAGGTGAAACAACAGCCAAGCAGGATATATCAACAACTTTGTCTCCAACTTTCCTCTGAAAAAGTTTGTGCCGTTTTTTTGTTTTTTTTCTTCTCTCTTTTTTTTCCTCACACTTTTTCTTTCTTTCTCTCCTTTTTTTTCTCTGACTTTTTTTCCTTTTTTTTTCTCTCTTTTTTTTCTCTCTTTTTTTCTCCCTCTTTCCAAAACAAACTAGATAAGATGCAGATTGGATCAAGTGAAGATGTGAACAATCTCAACTATTATTATGACAATGAATGGTGGGTAGCACGTGGTGGAAATTGATGGATGGGTGGTGGACAGCGGAAGAGATAATGATGCAGCGGTGGCGTGACTAATGTGAACAGAACTCGAAACTCTAAACGAACTAGACACTAAGACCAGCAACTGACACGACGATGCAACCGATAATTCAACTATGCAAGCAATGAATAGAAAATTGCAAAGGCTCAGACTGGCTTGGATAAAGGATGAACAGATCTAACTTTTTTTTGTGGCTTTTTCTTGGACAATAGGTAAGAAAATAAATCTAATCTAAGAAAAACTGGAAATTCTCATCGAGCAACCTGAAAACTGATACCACTTGATAGAGGCGGGGTGTCCCGATCTTTCGATGAGATGATAACAATCGATTTGGTGGAGATGACTTTGACGATCCGACTACAAACGTGCACGACGTTGCGCCTTAGCAATCGCTAAACCAACTCCGAGAGGTTATTGACCACGCCGGAGCACAGTCAACCTGACCACGAAGGTCTATTCCTGCAAGCAATCGAAGAACAAGCAATGATAAAAGCAATCTGAATATTGCGAGTATATATGAAGTATTGATAAAGGTGGGGATCCGTAAGCGGTCTTGGTCTGGTCGTTGGACACAAACGAAGTACACGAAGTTGCAATGGCTAACTTTTAACTAAACAAATCCCAAGGAAAACCTACTAGATGGATCTACTTATATAGGAGCAAGGGGTGGCGGCCAAGGAGGTGGGAGGACGTCCCAAGGCAGCCTAAAACTAAATCTAGGTCGTACAAGGCCAATGGGCCCAAGTGGAGGTGATGTAACACCTTTGGACTTGTAGTTTGACTCGGATTCTGCTGCAGCATCAGATTGTTTCGTCCACAACTCAACGCTCCGGACGAATTTGAAGGTGATTCCAATTGGGTTGGAAAGTGCACGAAATCTAGATTCCAACAAAAAAAGAATCACCCAATTCGGAGTCCGTATGAAAAACTTGTGTGCGTTTTGAGTCAGGTGTGTCTGTGCAGTCCGAATCTGAATCCAGAACGTGAGAGACTTGGACTCTATCTTCTCTTGGGCCAAAAGTGACGTGAGAGAACTTTTTGGACAGCAAATAAACATCTCTTCCTTCCTTATCTTCATATGTGAATTGTACAAATGTCCCATACACCTGCAATTAGACAAAACACAAAAGTGTGTGAAGTATTTTTGTTCTGGATAACATAAATAGATTATTGAATAGTTTGCACTAGAAATCACCTGACAAATATGCATATATGCAATATTTTTGGTCATATCCAAGGTAGTCATGTCCTCATCATCCTCCCCTTCTTGAAAATAAAGCCGTCCTCGGTGTTGCTTAATCTGAAATGTGGCTAACAAAAGAGACAAGGTGTACATGTTGTATATGTATATGTCATCCATTTTTACTTCCCTTGATTTTTGCATATATGACACATGAATAGATGAGTAACTTGCATAGTTCATAAAATCTAAAGCCAAAAAATTAGCACAAGAAGTAGAAGGCATGAAAATATTGCAACTCAGTTTGCACATATAAGTGAAGCTCTTATTCATTTCAAAAGATTGACAATGTTCATCATTAAACCATCCCAACATTGGTGAATAAACCTTACTTGCATCAAATTTACATGCTACAACATGCTTAAATAAGCAAACATGCAATAAGTCATTCAACACAGAATGATCACCAAGATTAGAGGTCATATCAAAATGATTAAACATTGGTTCTTTTGCATCAATAGTTAATTCAATGGGTGCACTCAAAATTGTTGGTATTTCAGTTGTTTGATCACATGGCAAAGTCAAATTATCAACGTAGTCCTCTAAAATAGGTGGTGTGATCAAAGTAGTGGGTAGCTCATCAGATGGTGCATTCAAATTGACAAGGCATTCATCATTCTCATGTAGAGATGGAAGATCAGTACCTTTCTCATTACCTCTTATGATCAACTCAGATGATGTAGCCACTCTCGGGGGCGATGTGTCACATGGTGGAGGTGATGTAGTCCTAACAACAACGGATGTGGTTGTCATAGTATGCCTAGTAGTTGAAGGAACAATCATATCAACTCTTGGAATGTGCACCGTGCGCTTGTTCTCCTCGTGGCCAACACGTCATTTTATTTCCTGTTCAGCTTTGCAAGCAAGATGAAACAAATGGTCCATAGGATAACACTCTTCATGAATTAGTATCTCTTGAATATCACGGTTTAATCCTCCCCAAAATCTATCCATAAAATCATCTTCACTTTCTTCTAAAGAGGAATGCAACAAGGTAGTTTGTAAATCATCATAATATTTTGTTACAGTTTCACTACCTTGTTTTAAGTGTTGCAACTTCTTAATCATGTCACGAGTATAATAAGCAGGGACGAAAGTATGTCGCATGGCAAGTTTCAAATCATCCCAAGTAGTAGGTATATAATCAGGGTGTAACCGACAATATTCACTCCACCAAACCAAAGCATAACCAGTGAAAGAACCAACCGCAACCTTAACCTTTTTATGTTCATCGAAATTTTGGGAAGCAAATATATTTTTTATGTCGAACTCCCATTCAATATATAAAGCAGGTTTAAAACGGCCATTAAATGGTGGTATAGATACATTAACCTGATCATGTGCATTTGGATGTTTGTGCACCTCTCGTGACGGTTGTGGTATTTGCAAAGGTGGTGGCACGTCTCCCGCGATCGACAAAGCCCATGAATTGACTCTGGATCCTGTCATGATTAGTAGAACAAGAAACAAAACCCAAAAATAATGTTCCTACAACTACTAGGATGTGGTGGTAAAACGCTCACAGTAAAGCAAATATCAATGTCTTACAAGTTCTTACCATGCAGCAGGCGGTGATCGGCAACCAGCGGTGTAAAGTAACTCCCAATATTGAGTAAAGCGATTGCCAGGGGAGCGTACGTATACACGGTGTAGAAATATGTGGAGCTGGGTTGGCTATATATGGTAGCAAAAGATTAGCAATAATCAATTCAAAGATGCTATGTTGAATAAACGCTCAACGACGGTACTGTGCTGGTCCTAGGCTAGACCGAACTAGAGACGCGAGCCTAGAACACTAATGAGGTCACGACGTAGCACAACTAGCATCAATGAAGGATACTAAGTAGCTCTTGACAGCAAGATATAAGTGAAGATCACAACGGCAGTGAAGATAATGATGAAAAACAACTGCCAAGCAGGATATACAACAACTCTGTCTCCAACTTTCCTCTGAAAAAGTTTGTGCCAATTTTTTTGTTTTTTTTTCTCTCTTTTTTTTCCTCACACTTTTTTTTCTTTCTCTCCTTTTTTTTCTCTGACTTTTTTTCTCCTTTTTTTTTCTCTCGTTTTTTTCTCTCTCTTTTTTTCTCCCTCTTTCCAAAACAAACTAGATAAGATGCAGATTGGATCAAGTGAAGATGTGAACGATCTCAACTATTATTATAACAATGAATGGTGGGTAGCACGTGGTGGAAATTAATGGATGGGTGGTGGACAACGGAAGAGATAATGATGCAGCGGTGGCGTGACTAATGTGAACAGAACTCGAAACTCTAAACGACCTAGACACTAAGACCAGCAACTCGACACGACGATGCAACCGATAATTCAACTATGCAAGCAATGAAAAGAAAATTGCAAAGGCTCAGACTGGCTTGGACAAAGGATGAATAGATCTAACTCTTTTTTGTGGATTTTTCTTGGACAATAGGTAAGAAAATAAATCTAATCTAGGAAAACTGGAAATTCTCACCGAGCAACCTGAAAAACTGATACCACTTGATAGAGGCGAGGGTCCCGATCTTTCGATGAGATGATAACTATCGATTTGGTGGAGACGACTTTGACGATCCGACTACAAACGTGCACGACGTTGCGCCTTAGCAATCGCTAAACCAATCTCCTGAGGTTACTGACGATGCCGGAAGCACGGTCAGCCTGACCACGAAGGTCTATTCCTGCAAGCAATCGAAGAACGAGCAAGAATATGATAAAGCAATCTGAATATTGCAAATATATATGAGGTATTGATAGCGGTGGTGATCCGTAAGCGGTCTTGGTCTGGTCGTTGGACACAAACGAAGTACACGAAGTTGCAGTGGCTAACTTTTAACTAAACAAATCCCAAGGAAAAAGCTACTAGATGGATCTACTTATATAGGAGCAAGGGGTGGCGGCCAAGGAGGTGGGAGGACGTCCCAAGGCAGCCTAAAACTAAATCTAGGTCGTACAAGGCCAATGGGCCCAAGTGGAGGTGATGTAACACCTTTGGACTTGTAGTTTGACTCGGATTCTGCTACAGCATCAGATTGTTTCGTCCACAACTCAACGCTCCGGACGAATTTGAAGGTGATTCCAATTGGGTTGGAAAGTGCACGAAATCTAGTTTCCAACAAAAAAAGAATCACCCAATTCGCAGTCCGTATGAAAAACTTGTGTGCGTTTTGAGTCAGGTATGTCTGTGCAGTCCGAATCTGAATCTAGAACGTGAGAGACTTGGACTCTATCTTCTCTTGGGCCAAAAGTGACGTGAGAGAACCTTTTGGACAGAAAATAAACATCTCTTTCTTCCTTATCTTCATATGTGGATTGTACAAATGTCTCATACACCTGCAATTAGACAAAACACAAAAGTGTGTGAAGTATTTTTGTTCTGGATAACATAAATAGATTATTGAATAGTTTGCACTAGAAATCACCTGACAAATATGCATATATGCAATATTTTTGGTCATATCCAAGGTAGTCATGTCCTCATCACACCATATATCCACCACAAATCCGAGTTCCTTGCATATTAGGTGTGTTTTTGAGATCCATCTAGATTTCGATTCGTGTTTCCTTGCCGGAGTAGGTTTCGGAAAAAAAAGAAAAAAGAGTCCGGAAACCACCCTCCGTTTAGGCCCAAAATTTTTCGAAAATGCATTTTTCAAAAAAAATTCTGGCTATCCTATTTTTAGGTGTTTCTGAGTGTTTTGAGACAGGTGCCATTATAGGAAGTGTTTTTTGACCCGTTTCCAGTTTTTGGGTCCGGGCAGTTGAAAAAACGAAAAAAAAATTTGGTCGAAATAATTTCGTGCCCATCCTGTCAGTTTGACCTAGGAAGAGTTTTGAGACACTCGCCATTATAGTGATTTTTCGCAAAAAAAAAGCAGCGCAAAAAAAAAGAGCGCAAAAAAAAGAGCGATTTTTTTTCCAGAGTGTGCTTTTTCCTTGTTTACGTGCAGCGCCGTGATTTTGTTAGTGTTCTAGGCTTGCGTCTCTAGCATGGTCTAGCCTAGGACCAGCACAGTACCGTCGTTGAGCGTTTATTCAACTTTGCATCTCTGAATTGATTATTGCTGACCCTTTTTGCTACCATATTATAAGCCTTCCCAGCTCCACATACATCTACGTCGTGTGTTTGACTCTCCCTGGTAATCGCTCTATCCAAGCTTTGAGAGTTTTGACTACATCGGTTGCCGATCACCGCCTGCTGCTGGGTAAGAACTGGTAAGAATTTGAGTTTTGCTTGACGGGTTTGTGATACACCACCACCACTTCTTAGTAGTCTGTAGGATCATATTCTTGTGTGTTTCTATTTGCTGCTAACCATGGTAGGATCACAAGCCGATGAGACTGATTGGGAGAACCTGACGAACAAACAGCTACATGATAAATTTCAGCAAATGATGAGTGGACAGGTGCAAGATGTGCTAAACAGATTTGACGAGGCCAAGGAGAAGATAGATGGCATGGAGAAGACATTCGAAACAAAGCTTGATAGCAAGTTTAATGAATTGCTCACGCGTTTACCACCACCACCGTCGGCTGCACCTATCGCACCTCTGCAACACCAACAACAGCGCATCCTTCCGAATCAGTATGGACGAGCGAAGCGTGTTCCTTTTGAGGATGGCCAAACTTCTGGTGCTGCTGTTCCTGTTATTGATGCTTCTTTGGCTCCTGCTACTGCTGCTGCTGGTACCCAGGAGGATGATGAGTATGCGGGCGATTATGAGGATGAGGTTGATCAAAATCAGAACTACGTGCACCCACCAGCACCACCACCAGCAGGTCGACCTCAGGTATATATTCGTAATGGTAGGCCTGCACCACCACCTCAGGTACGAGATGATGTGCATATTCCTAAACTGAAATTGAATATTCCACCATTTGAGGGTAGATATGTTCCTGATATATATCTTACTTGGGAGTTAGAAACTGAACAACGTTTTACATGTTTACAATATCCCGAGGAGAGATGGGTTGCTGCTGCTGTTTGTGCTTTCACTAGTTTTGCATGTGTATGGTGGTCTGAACATTGTAGATTATATCCTATTCCAACTACTTGGGCTGCTTTGAAAACTGCTATGCGTACGCGTTGGGTTCCACCATATTATCAACGTGAATTGCTTCAAAAATTGCAGCGTTTAAGACAAGGGAAAAATTCTGTAGAAGAATATTATCAGGAATTACAAACTGGCATGATTAGATGTGGTATTGTTGAGGAGAATGAAGCTATGCTTGCACGTTTTCTGGGTGGATTAAATAGAGAGATTCAGACCATTCTAGACTATAAGGAGTATACTAATATCACTCGTTTATTCCATCTTGCTTGTAAAGCTGAACGTGAAGTGCAGGATCGTCATGCATTGGCGCGATCTAACTTTTCTGCAGGCCGACCTTCATCATGGACCTCAATCAGGTGCCTCCTCCAGTCGTGATACAAGAAAACAGGCACAACCACCATTATCTGCCAAGAGCGCACCTGCTGGGCCTGCACAGAGTTCTTCTTCTTCCATGGCATCAACAGGGCACACAAGTGATATTATTTGTCGTCGTTGTAAGGGAGGAGGTCATTATGCGAGAGAATGCAAATCTCCGCGTGTGATGATTGCTACCGCAGATGGTGGATATGAGTCCGCTAGTGACTATGATGAGGAGACTTTGGCTCTTATTACACGTGAAGAACATGGTGGAGATGATTCTGATCATGAGACGCAATACATGGCTCCTGAAGATGCTGACAGGTATGAATGTTTAGTTGCTCAACGTGTTTTGAGTGTGCAGGTCACACAAGCTGAGCAAAATCAGAGGCACAATTTGTTCCATACCAAGGGAGTTGTGAAGGAACGTTCTGTGCGCGTCATAATAGACGGAGGGAGCTGCAACAACTTGGCTAGCATGGAGATGGTGGAGAAGATTTCTCTCACCACAAGACCACATCCACATCCTTACTACATCCAATGGTTCAACAACAGCGGCAAGGTTAAGGTAACACGTACTGTTCGTGTGCATTTTAGTATCTCTACATATGCTGATTATGTTGATTGTGATGTGGTACCTATGCAAGCATGTTCCTTATTACTTGGTAGACCATGGCAATTTGATAAAAACTCTGTACACCATGGTAGAAACAAATCACTATACTCTTGTTCATAAGGATAAAAATATTACTTTGCTTCCTATGACTCCTGATTCCATTTTGAAAGATGATATTAATAGAGCTAATAAAGCAAAACAGGAGAAGAATAAGAGTGAAAATCAGATTGTGGCAAAAGAATTTGAGCAACAAATGAAGCCTAATAATAAACCATCTAGTGTTGCTTCTGAAATTAAATTGAAAAGTGCATGTTTATTTGCCACCAAATCTGATATTGATGAGCTAGATTTCAGCAAATCTGTTTGCTATGCTTTTGTGTGCAAAGAGGCATTATTTTCATTCGAGGACGTGCCTTCCTCTTTGCCTCCTGCTGTCACTAACATTTTGCAGGAGTTCGCTGACGTCTTTCCACAAGACGTGCCACCGAGATTACCGCCTATTCGAGGGATTGAGCATCAGATTGACTTAATTCCCGGTGCTTCACTGCCAAACCGTGCACCATACCGTACCAATCCAGAGGAGACGAAGGAGATTATGCGTCAAGTACAAGAGCTTCTCGACAAAGGTTATATACGCGAATCCCTTAGTCCTTGTGCTGTTCCTATTATTCTAGTGGCGAAAAAGGATGGTACATCACGTATGTGTGTTGATTGTAGAGGCATTAATAATATTACTATTCGTTATCGTCATCCTATTCCTAGGCTCGATGATATGCTTGATGAATTGAGTGGCTCTACAATATTCTTCAAAGTTGATTTGCGTAGTGGATACCATCAAATTCGTATGAAATTGGGAGATGAATGGAAAACAGCATTTAAAACTAAGTTTGGATTATATGAGTGGTTAGTCATGTCTTTTGGGTTAACTAATGCACCTAGTACTTTCATGAGATTAATGAACGAAGTTTTACGTGCTTTCATTGGACGATTTGTGGTAGTTTACTTTGATGACATATTGATTTATAGCAGATCTTTGGAAGAACATTTGGAACATTTACGTGCTGTTTTTATTGCTCTACGTGATGCACGTTTGTTTGGTAACCTTGGGAAGTGCACCTTTTGCACCGACCGAGTATCTTTTCTTGGCTATGTTGTTACTCCACAGCGAATTGAAGTTGATAAAGCCAATATTAAAGCTATTGAGAGTTGGCCGCAGCCCAAAACTGTCACACAAGTGAGGAGTTTTCTTGGCCTCGCTAGATTCTATAGGCGTTTTGTGAGAGATTTCAGCACCATTGCTGCACCTCTCAATGAGCTTACAAAGAAAGATGTGCCTTTTCTTTGGGGTACCGCACAGGAAGAAGCCTTCTCGGTATTGAAAGATAAGTTGACACATGCTCCTTTACTCCAACTTCCTGATTTTAATAAGATTTTTGAGCTTGAATGTGATGCTAGTGGAATTGGATTAGGCGATGTGTTATTACAAGATGGCAAACCTGTTGCATACTTTTCTGAAAAATTGAGTGGGCCTAGTCTGAATTATTCTACTTATGATAAAGAATTATATGCTCTTGTTCGGACTTTAGAAACATGGCAACATTATTTATGGCCCAAAGAATTTGTTATACATTCTGATCATGAATCTTTGAAACATATTAAAAGTCAAGCTAAACTGAATCGTAGACATGCTAAATGGGTTGAATTCATTGAGACTTTTCCTTATGTCATTAAACACAAGAAGGGAAAAGAAAATGTTATTGCGGATGCATTGTCTCACCGCTATACTATGCTTTCACAACTTGACTTCAAAATATTTGGTTTGGAGACCATCAAAGATCAATATGTGCATGATGCTGATTTTAAAGATGTAATGCAGAATTGTAAAGAAGGAAGAATGTGGAACAAGTTCGTCGTTAACGATGGATTTGTGTTTCGTGCTAACAAGCTATGCATTCCAGCTAGCTCCGTTCGTCTTTTGTTGTTGCCGGAGGCGCATGGAGGAGGATTAATGGGACACTTTGGCGTGAAGAAGACGGAGGACGTACTTGCTACACATTTCTTTTGGCCAAAGATGAGACGGGATGTTGAGCGTTTTATTGCTCGCTGCACTACATGTCAAAGAGCTAAGTCACGACTCAATCCTCATGGTTTATATATGCCTTTGCCTGTACCTAGTGTTCCTTGGGAGGATATATCTATGGACTTTGTTTTAGGTTTACCTCGAACAAAGAAGGGGAGGGATAGCATATTTGTTGTCGTGGATAGATTCTCGAAAATGGCACACTTTATACCATGTCATAAAAGCGATGATGCTGTTAATGTTGCTGATTTGTTCTTTCGTGAAATTATTCGCTTGCATGGTGTGCCAAATACTATTGTTTCAGATCGTGATACTAAATTTCTTAGCCACTTTTGGAGATGTTTATGGGCTAAGTTGGGGACTAAACTGCTTTTTAGTACTATTTGTCACCCCCAAACTGATGGACAAACTGAAGTAGTCAATAGAACGTTGTCTACTATGCTTAGGGCTGTTTTGAAGAATAATAAGAAAATGTGGGAGGAATGCTTGCCTCATATTGAATTTGCTTATATTCGTTCATTGCATTCTAATACTAAGATGTGCCCTTTTGAAGTTGTGTATGGTTTCCTACCTCGTGCACCTATCGATTTGTTGCCTCTTCCATCTTCGGAGAAGGTTAATTTTGATGCTAAACAACGTGCTGAATTGATTTTAAAAATGCATGAGTTATCTAAGGAAAACATTGAGCGTATGAATGCTAAATATAAACTTGCTGGAGATAAGGGTAGAAAACATGTTGTGTTTGCACCTGGAGATCTTGTTTGGTTACATTTGAGTAAGGATAGATTTCCTGATTTGCGCAAATCAAAGTTAATGCCACGGGCTGATGGTCCCTTTAAGGTGTTAGAGAAAATAAATGATAATGCATATAAACTTGAGCTGCCTACAGATTTTGGGGTTAGTCCCACTTTTAACATTGCAGATTTTAAGCCTTATTTGGGTGAGGAAGATGAACTTCCGTCGAGGACGACTTCATTTCAAGAAGGGGAGGATGATGAGGACATCAATACAATTGTTACACCCACAGCCCCTGCTGCTGTACATACTGGACCAATTACTAGAGCTCGTGCACGCCAACTAAATTACCAGGTACTTTTGTTTCTTGGTAATGATTCTAATGTTCATGAGAATATGATGCTGCCTAAATTGGATACATTTGTTTTGCTTACAAATGAAGGGCCTAGCTTGGAGAAGGATGAACATTGGAGCAAGAACAAGCATGAAGATGATGGCATGCGCAAGGGGAAAAAGAACGGAGTTACAAGTGATGATTTCAGGACTTTGAAGCCACCATAATGGGTGCATGAAGCCTTGGACGAAATATACAAGATGCCACTTCATAAATTTCGTCCCGAGGCTATTTTAAGTGCTGCGTCACCTTATTATTGGGCCAGGCCCATGTAATTTCGAAATACATAAGTATAGGCTATTTTTAGAGTCCGTATGTGTGGGGAAACAAGAGTTTGGGTGGGTTTCGGACCCCACCCTCAAGGGCCAAGAAATTCCCCCCTCTTCCTCCATATATACAGCCCTTAGGGTGTCGTTTAGACTTTGGGTTTTGTTTAGATTAAAAGCTCGCCATAGCTGCAACTTCGCGTACTTCGTTTGTGTCCATCGACCAGACCAAGACGTCACAGAACCCCACCTTGATCAATAAAGCTTTCATCTTATATTCGCAATATCCCGATTGCAATCTCAGTTTCTTGCTTGTTCTTCGTTTGCTCGCAGGAAACAGACCCTCGTGGTTAGGTTGATCGTGCTCCGGCGTGGTCAATAACCCTCGGAAGTTGGTTTAGCGATTGCTAAGGCGCGACGTCTCGCACGTTCGTAGTCGGATCGTCAAGGTCGACTCCCACAGAAAACGATAGCCACCATCTCATCGAAACATCGGGACACCTTAGCCTCTATCAAGTGGTATCAGAGCAATGGCAATTTGATAAAAAATCTATACACCATGGTAGAAACAATCAGTATACTCTTGTTCATAACGATAAGAATATTACTTTGCTTCCTATGACTCCTGATTCCATTTTGAAAGATGATATTAATAGAGCTAATAAAGCAAAACAGGAGACAAATAAGAGTGAAAATCAGATTGTGGCAAAAGAATTTGAGCACCAAATGAAGCCTAATAATAAACCATCTACTGTTTTTTCTGAAATTAAATTGAAAAGTGCATGTTTACTTGCCAACAAATCTGATATTGATGAGCTAGATTTTAGCAAATCTGTTTGCTATGCTTTTGTGTGCAAAGAGGCATTATTTTCATTCGAGGACGTGCCTTCCTCTTTGCCCCCTACTATCACTAACATATTGCAGGACTTCGCTGACGTCTTTCCACAAGACGTGCCACCGGGATTACCACCTATTTGAGGGATTGAGCATCAAATTGACTTAATTCCTGGTGCTTCGCTACCCAACCGTGCACCATACCGTACCAATCCAGAGGAGACGAAGGAGATTATGCGTCAAGTACAAGAACTGCTCGACAAAGGTTATATACGCGAATCCCTTAGTCCTTGTGCTGTTCCTATCATTTTAGTGCCGAAAAAGGATGGCATGTCACGTATGTGCATTGATTGTAGAGGCATTAATAATATTACTATTCGTTATCGTCATCCTATTCCTAGGCTAGATGATATGCTTGATGAATTGAGTGGCTCTACAATATTCTCCAAAGTTGATTTGCGTAGTGGATACCATCAAATTCGTATGAAATTGCGTGATGAATGGAAAACAGCATTTAAAACTACGTTTGGATTATATGAGTGGTTAGTCATGCCTTTTGGGTTAACTAATGCACCTAGTACTTTCATGAGGTTAATGAACGAAGTTTTACGTGCTTTCATTGGACGATTTGTGGTAGTTTACTTTGATGACATATTGATTTATAGCAAATCTTTGGAGGAACATTTGGAACATTTACGTGCTATTTTTATTGCTCTACGTGATGCACGTTTGTTTGGAAACCTTGGAAAGTGCACCTTTTGCACCGACCGAGTATCTTTTCTTGGCTATGTTGTTACTCCATAGGGAATTGAAGTTGATAAAGCCAAGATTGAAGCTATTGAGAGTTGGCCGCAGCCCAAAACGGTCACACAAGTGAGGAGTTTCCTTGGCCTCGCTGGTTTCTATAGGCGTTTTGTGAGAGATTTCGGCACCATTGCTACACCTCTCAACGAGCTTACAAAGAAGGATGTGCCTTTTGTTTGGGGTACCGCACAGGAAGAAGCTTTCACGGTACTGAAACATAAGTTGACACATGCTCCTTTACTCCAACTTCCTAATTTCAATAAGACTTTTGAGCTTGAATGTGATGCTAGTGGAATTGGATTAGGAGGTGTGTTATTACAAGATGGAGAACCTGTTGCATACTTTTCTGAAAAATTGAGTGGGCCTAGTCTGAACTATTCTACTTATGATAAAGAATTATATGTTCTTGTTCGGACCTTAGAAACATGGCAACATTATTTATGGCCCAAGGAATTTGTTATACATTCTGATCATGAATCTTTGAAACACATTAAAAGTCAAGCAAAACTGAACCGTAGACATGCTAAATGGGTTGAATTCATTGAGACTTTCCCTTATGTCATTAAACACAAGAAGGGTAAAGAAAATGTTATTGCTGATGCCTTGTCTCGTCGTTATACTATGCTTTCACAACTTGACTTTAAAATATTTGGTTTGGAGACCATCAAAGATCAATATGTTCATGATGCTGAATTTAAAGATGTATTGCAGAATTGTAAGGAAGGGAGAACTTGGAACAAGTTCGTTCTTAACGATGGATTTGTGTTTCGTGCTAACAAGCTATGCATTCCAGCTAGCTCCGTTTGTCTTTTGTTGTTGCAGGAGGCGCATGGAGGAGGATTAATGGGACACTTTGGCGTCAAGAAGACGGAGGATATACTTGCTACACATTTCTTTTGGCCAAAGATGAGACGGGATGTTGAGCGTTTTGTTGCTCGCTGCACTACATGTCAAAGAGCTAAGTCACGACTCAATCCTCATGGTTTATATATGCCTTTGCCTGTACCTAGTGTTCCTTGGGAGGATATATCTATGGACTTTGTTTTAGGTTTACCTCGAACAAAGAAGGGGAGGGATAGCATATTTGTTGTCGTGGATAGGTTCTCGAAAATGGCACACTTTATACCATGTCATAAATGCGATGATGCTGCTAATGTTGCTGATTTGTTCTTTCGTGAAATTATTCGCTTACATGGTGTGCCAAATACTATTGTTTCAGATCGTGATACTAAATTTCTTAGCCACTTTTGGAGATGTTTATGGGCTAAGTTGGGGACTAAGCTGCTTTTTAGTACTACTTGTCACCGCCAAACTGATGGACAAACTGAAGTAGTCAATAGAACATTGTCTACTATGCTTAGGTCTGTTTTGAAGAATAACAAGAAAATGTGGGAAGAATGCTTGCCTCATATTGAATTTGCTTATAATCGTTCATTGCATTCTACTACTAAGATGTGCCCTTTTGAAATTGTGTATGGTTTCCTACCTCGTGCACCTATTGATTTGTTGCCTCTTCCATCTTCAGAGAAGGTTAATTTTGATGCTAAAGAACGTTCTGAATTGATTTTAAAAATGCATGAGTTAACTAAGGAAAACATTGAGCGTATGAATGCTAAATATAAACTTGCTGGAGATAAGGGTAGAAAACATGTTGTGTTTGCGCCTGGAGATCTTGTTTGGTTACATTTGCGTAAAGATAGATTTCCTAATCTGCGCAAATCAAAGCTAATGCCACGTGCTGATGGTCCTTTTAAGGTGTTAGAGAAAATAAATGATAATGCATATAAACTTGAGCTACCTGTAGATTTTGGGGTTAGTCCCACTTTTAACATTGCAGATTTGAAGCCTTATTTGGGTGAGGAAGATGCGCTTCCGTCGAGGACGACTTCATTTCAAGAAGGGGAGGATGATGAGGAAATCAATACCATTGTTACACCCACGGCCCCTACTGTTACATATACTGGACCAATTACTAGAGCTCGCGCACGCCAACTAAATTACCAGGTACTTTCGTTTCTTGGTAATGATTCTAATGTTCATGAGAATATGATGCTGCCTAAATTGGATACATTTGTTTTGCTTACAAATGAAGGGCCTAGCTTGGAGAAGGATGAACATTGGAGCAAGAACACGCATGGAGTTGATGGCATGCGCAAGGGGATCAAGAACGGAGTTACAAGTGATGATTTCAGGACTTTGAAGCCGCCATAAGGAGTGCATGAAGCCTTGGACGAAATATACAAGATGCCACTTCATAATATTCGTCCATAGGCTATTCTAGGTGCTGCGTCACCTTATTAATGGGCCAGGCCCATGTAATTTCGAAATACTTAAGTATAGGCTATTTTTAGAGTCCATATGTGTGGGGAAACAAGAGTTAGGGTTGGTTTCGGACCCCACCCTCAAGGGCCACGAAATTCCCCCCTCTTCCTCCATATATACAGCCCTTAGGGCGTCGTTTAGACTTTGGGTTTTGTTTAGATTAAAAGTTCGCCATAGCTGCAACTTCGCGTACTTCGTTTGTGTCCAACGACCAGACCAAGACGTCACAGAACCCCACCTTGATCAATAAAGCTTTCATCTTATATTCGCAATATCCCGATTGCAATCTCAGTTTCTTGCTTGTTCTTCGTTTGCTCGCAGGAAACAGACCCTCGTGGTCAGGTTGATCGTGCTCCGGCGTGGTCAATAACCCTCGGAAGTTGGTTTAGCGATTGCTAAGGCGCGACGTCTCGCACATTCGTAGTCGGATCGTCAAGGTCGACTCCCACAGAAAACGATAGCCACCATCTCATCGAAACATCGGGACACCTTAGCCTCTATCAAGTGGTATCAGAGCAATGGCAATTTGATAAAAATTCTGTACACCATGGTAGAAACAATCAGTATACTCTTGTTCATAACGATAAGAATATTACTTTGCTTCCTATGACTCCACATTCCATTTTGAAAGATGATATTAATAGAGCTAATAAAGCAAAACAGGAGACAAATAAGAGCGAAAATCAGAATGTGGCAAAAGAATTTGAGCACCAAATGAAGCCTAATAATAAACCATCTACTGTTGTTTCTGAAATTAAATTGAAAAGTGCATGTTTACTTGCCAGCAAATCTGATATTGATGAGCTAGATTTTAGAAAATCTGTTTGCTATGCTTTTGTGTGCAAAGAGGCATTATTTTCATTCGAGGACGTGCCTTCCTCTTTGCCCCCTGCTGTCACTAACATATTGCAGGAGTTCGCTGACGTCTTTCCATAAGATGTGCCACCGGGATTACCACCTATTTGAGGGATTGAGCATCAAATTGACTTAATTCCCGGTGCTTCGCTACCCAACCGTGCACCGTACCGTACCAATCCAGAGGAGACGAAGGAGATTATGCGTCAAGTACAAGAACTGCTCGATAAAGGTTATATACGCGAATCCCTTAGTCCTTGTGCTGTTCCTATCATTTTAGTGCCGAAAAAGTATGGCACGTCACGTATGTGCGTTGATTGTAGAGGCATTAATAATATGACTATTCGTTATCGTCATCCTATTCCTAGGCTAGATGATATGCTTGATGAATTGAGTGGTTCTACAATATTCTCCAAAGTTGATTTGCGTAGTGGATACCATCAAATTCGTATGAAATTGCGTGATGAATGGAAAACAGCATTTAAAACTAAGTTTGGATTATATGAGTGGTTAGTCATGCCTTTTGGGTTAACTAATGCACCTAGTACTTTCATGAGGTTAATGAACGAAGTTTTACGTGCTTTCATTGGACGATTTGTGGTAGTTTACTTTGATGACATATTGATTTATAGCAAATCTTTGGAGGAACATTTGGAACATTTACGTGCTATTTTTATTGCTCTACGTGATGCACGTTTGTTTGGAAACCTTGGAAAGTGCACCTTTTGCACCGACCGAGTATCTTTTCTTGGCTATGTTGTTACTCCACAGGGAATTGAAGTTGATAAAGCCAAGATTGAAGCTATTGAGAGTTGGCCGTAGCCCAAAACGGTCACACAAGTGAGGAGTTTCCTTGGCCTCGCTGGTTTCTATAGGCGTTTTGTGAGAGATTTCGGCACCATTGCTGCACCTCTCAACGAGCTTACAAAGAAGGATGTGCCTTTTGTTTGGGGTACCGCACAGGAAGAAGCTTTCACGGTACTGAAAGATAAGTTGACACATGCTCCTTTACTCCAACTTCCTAATTTCAATAAGACTTTTGAGCTTGAATGTGATGCTCGTGGAATTGGATTAGGAGGTGTGTTATTACAAGATGGAGAACCTGTTGCATACTTTTCTGAAAAATTGAGTGGGCCTAGTCTGAACTATTCTACTTATGATAAAGAATTATATGCTCCTGTTCGGACCTTAGAAACATGGCAACATTATTTATGGCCCAAGGAATTTGTTATACATTCTGATCATGAATCTTTGAAACACATTAAAAGTCAAGCAAAACTAAACCGTAGACATGCTAAATGGGTTGAATTCATTGAGACTTTCCCTTATGTCATTAAACACAAGAAGGGTAAAGAAAATGTTATTGCTGATGCCTTGTCTCGTCGTTATACTATGCTTTCACAACTTGACTTTAAAATATTTGGTTTGGAGACCATCAAAGATCAATATGTTCATGATGCTGAATTTAAAGATGTATTGCAGAATTGTAAGGAAGGGAGAACTTGGAACAAGTTCGTTCTTAACGATGGATTTGTGTTTCGTGCTAACAAGCTATGCATTCCAGCTAGCTCCGTTCGTCTTTTGTTGTTGCAGGAGGCGCATGGAGGAGGATTAATGGGACACTTTGGCGTCAAGAAGACGGAGGATATACTTGCTACACATTTCTTTTGGCCAAAGATGAGACAGGATGTTGAGCGTTTTGTTGCTCGCTGCACTACATGTCAAAGAGCTAAGTCACGACTCAATCCTCATGGTTTATATATGCCTTTGCCTGTACCTAGTGTTCCTTGGGAGGATATATCTATGGACTTTGTTTTAGGTTTACCTCGAACAAAGAAGGGGAGGGATAGCATATTTGTTGTCGTGGATAGGTTCTCGAAAATGGCACACTTTATACCATGTCATAAATGCGATGATGCTGCTAATGTTGCTGATTTGTTCTTTCGTGAAATTATTCGCTTACATGGTGTGCCAAATACTATTGTTTCAGATCGTGATACTAAATTTCTTAGCCACTTTTGGAGATGTTTATGGGCTAAGTTGGGGACTAAGCTGCTTTTTAGTACTACTTGTCACCGCCAAACTGATGGACAAACTGAAGTAGTCAATAGAACATTGTCTACTATGCTTAGGTCTGTTTTGAAGAATAACAAGAAAATGTGGGAAGAATGCTTGCCTCATATTGAATTTGCTTATAATCGTTCATTGCATTCTACTACTAAGATGTGCCGTTTTGAAATTGTGTATGGTTTCCTACCTCGTGCACCTATTGATTTGTTGCCTCTTCCATCTTCAGAGAAGGTTAATTTTGATGCTAAAGAACGTTCTGAATTGATTTTAAAAATGCATGAGTTAACTAAGGAAAACATTGAGCGTATGAATGCTAAATATAAACTTGCTGGAGATAAGGGTAGAAAACATGTTGTGTTTGCGCCTGGAGATCTTGTTTGGTTACATTTGCGTAAAGATAGATTTCCTAATCTGCGCAAATCAAAGCTAATGCCACGTGCTGATGGTCCTTTTAAGGTGTTAGAGAAAATAAATGATAATGCATATAAACTTGAGCTACCTGTAGATTTTGGGGTTAGTCCCACTTTTAACATTGCAGATTTGAAGCCTTATTTGGGTGAGGAAGATGTGCTTCCGTCGAGGACGACTTCATTTCAAGAAGGGGAGGATGATGAGGACATCAATACCATTGTTACACCCACGACCCCTACTGTTACATATACTGGACCAATTACTAGAGCTCGCGCACGCCAATTAAATTACCAGGTACTTTCGTTTCTTGGTAATGATTCTAATGTTCATGAGAATATGATGCTGCCTAAATTGGATACATTTGTTTTGCTTACAAATGAAGGGCCTAGCTTGGAGAAGGATGAACATTGGAGCAAGAACACGCATGGAGTTGATGGCATGCGCAAGGGGATCAAGAACGGAGTTACAAGTGATGATTTTAGGACTTTGAAGCCGCCATAAGGAGTGCATGAAGCCTTGGACGAAATATACAAGATGCCACTTCATAATATTCGTCCATAGGCTATTCTAGGTGCTGCGTCACCTTATTAATGGGCCAGGCCCATGTAATTTCGAAATACTTAAGTATAGGCTATTTTTAGAGTCCGTATGTGTGGGGAAACAAGAGTTAGGGTTGGTTTCGGACCCCACCCTCAAGGGCCACGAAATTCCCCCCTCTTCCTGCATATATACAGCCCTTAGGGCGTCGTTTAGACTTTGGGTTTTGTTTAGATTAAAAGTTCGCCATAGCTGCAACTTCGCGTACTTCGTTTGTGTCCAACGACCAGACCAAGACGTCACAGAACAACACCTTGATCAATAAAGCTTTCATCTTATATTCGCAATATCCCGATTGCAATCTCAGTTTCTTGCTTGTTCTTCGTTTGCTCGCAGGAAACAGACCCTCGTGGTCAGGTTGATCGTGCTCCGGTGTGGTCAATAACCCTCGGAAGTTGGTTTAGCGATTGCTAAGGCGCGACGTCTCGCACATTCGTAGTCGGATCGTCAAGGTCGACTCCCACAGAAAACGATAGCCACCATCTCATCGAAACATCGGGACACCTTAGCCTCTATCAAGTGGTATCAGAGCAATGGCAATTTGATAAAAATTCTGTACACCATGGTAGAAACAATCAGTATACTCTTGTTCATAACGATAAGAATATTACTTTGCTTCCTATGACTCCTGATTCCATTTTGAAAGATGATATTAATAGAGCTAATAAAGCAAAACAGGAGACAAATAAGAGTGAAAATCAGATTGTGGCAAAAGAATTTGAGCACCAAATGAAGCCTAATAATAAACCATCTACTGTTGTTTCTGAAATTAAATTGAAAAGTGCATGTTTACTTGCCAGCAAATCTGATATTGATGAGCTAGATTTTAGCAAATCTGTTTGCTATGCTTTTGTGTGCAAAGAGGCATTATTTTCATTCGAGGACGTGCCTTCCTCTTTGCCCCCTGCTGTCACTAACATATTGCAGGAGTTCGCTGATGTCTTTCCATAAGATGTGCCACCGGGATTACCACCTATTCGAGGGATTGAGCATCAAATTGACTTAATTCCCGGTGCTTCGCTACCCAACCGTGCACCATACCGTACCAATCCAGAGGAGACGAAGGAGATTATGCGTCAAGTACAAGAACTGCTCGACAAAGGTTATATACGCGAATCCCTTAGTCCTTGTGCTGTTCCTATCATTTTAGTGCCGAAAAATTATGGCACGTCACGTATGTGCGTTGATTGTAGAGGCATTAATAATATGACTATTCGTTATCGTCATCCTATTCCTAGGCTAGATGATATGCTTGATGAATTGAGTGGCTCTACAATATTCTCCAAAGTTGATTTGCGTAGTGGATACCATCAAATTCGTATGAAATTGCGTGATGAATGGAAAACAGCATTTAAAACTAAGTTTGGATTATATGAGTGGTTAGTCATGCCTTTTGGGTTAACTAATGCACCTAGTACTTTCATGAGGTTAATGAACGAAGTTTTACGTGCTTTCATTGGACGATTTGTGGTAGTTTACTTTGATGACATATTGATTTATAGCAAATCTTTGGAGGAACATTTGGAACATTTACGTGCTATTTTTATTGCTCTACGTGATGCACGTTTGTTTGGAAACCTTGGAAAGTGCACCTTTTGCACCGACCGAGTATCTTTTCTTGGCTATGTTGTTACTCCACAGGGAATTGAAGTTGATAAAGCCAAGATTGAAGCTATTGAGAGTTGGCCGCAGCCCAAAACGGTCACACAAGTGAGGAGTTTCCTTGGCCTTGCTGGTTTCTATAGGCGTTTTGTGAGAGATTTCGGCACCATTGCTGCACCTCTCAACGAGCTTACAAAGAAGGATGTGCCTTTTGTTTGGGGTACCGCACAAGAAGAAGCTTTCACGGTACTGAAAGATAAGTTGACACATGCTCCTTTACTCCAACTTCCTAATTTCAATAAGACTTTTGAGCTTGAATGTGATGCCGGTGGAATTGGATTAGGAGGTGTGTTATTATAAGATGGAAAAACCTGTTGCATACTTTTCTGAAAAATTCAGTGGGCCTAGTCTGAACTATTCTACTTATGATAAAGAATTATATGCTCTTGTTCGGACCTTAGAAACATGGCAACATTATTTATGGCCCAAGGAATTTGTTATACATTCTGATCATGAATCTTTGAAACACATTAAAAGTCAAGCAAAACTAAACCGTAGACATGCTAAATGGGTTGAATTCATTGAGACTTTCCCTTATGTCATTAAACACAAGAAGGGTAAAGAAAATGTTATTGCTGATGCCTTGTCTCGTCGTTATACTATGCTTTCACAACTTGACTTTAAAATATTTGGTTTGGAGACCATCAAAGATCAATATGTTCATGATGCTGAATTTAAAGATGTATTGCAGAATTGTAAGGAAGGGAGAACTTGGAACAAGTTCGTTCTTAACGATGGATTTGTGTTTCGTGCTAACAAGCTATGCATTCCAGCTAGCTCCGTTCGTCTTTTGTTGTTGCAGGAGGCGCATGGAGGAGGATTAATGGGACACTTTGGCGTCAAGAAGACGGAGGATATACTTGCTACACATTTCTTTTGGCCAAAGATGAGACAGGATGTTGAGCGTTTTGTTGCTCGCTGCACTACATGTCAAAGAGCTAAGTCACGACTCAATCCTCATGGTTTATATATGCCTTTGCCTGTACCTAGTGTTCCTTGGGAGGATATATCTATGGACTTTGTTTTAGGTTTACCTCGAACAAAGAAGGGGAGGGATAGCATATTTGTTGTCGTGGATAGGTTCTCGAAAATGGCACACTTTATACCATGTCATAAATGCGATGATGCTGCTAATGTTGCTGATTTGTTCTTTCGTGAAATTATTCGCTTACATGGTGTGCCAAATACTATTGTTTCAGATCGTGATACTAAATTTCTTAGCCACTTTTGGAGATGTTTATGGGCTAAGTTGGGGACTAAGCTGCTTTTTAGTACTACTTGTCACCGCCAAACTGATGGACAAACTGAAGTAGTCAATAGAACATTGTCTACTATGCTTAGGTCTGTTTTGAAGAATAACAAGAAAATGTGGGAAGAATGCTTGCCTCATATTGAATTTGCTTATAATCGTTCATTGCATTCTACTACTAAGATGTGCCGTTTTGAAATTGTGTATGGTTTCCTACCTCGTGCACCTATTGATTTGTTGCCTCTTCCATCTTCAGAGAAGGTTAATTTTGATGCTAAAGAACGTTCTGAATTGATTTTAAAAATGCATGAGTTAACTAAGGAAAACATTGAGCGTATGAATGCTAAATATAAACTTGCTGGAGATAAGGGTAGAAAACATGTTGTGTTTGCGCCTGGAGATCTTGTTTGGTTACATTTGCGTAAAGATAGATTTCCTAATCTGCGCAAATCAAAGCTAATGCCACGTGCTGATGGTCCTTTTAAGGTGTTAGAGAAAATAAATGATAATGCATATAAACTTGAGCTACCTGTAGATTTTGGGGTTAGTCCCACTTTTAACATTGCAGATTTGAAGCCTTATTTGGGTGAGGAAGATGCGCCTCCGTCGAGGACGACTTCATTTCAAGAAGGGGAGGATGATGAGGACATCAATACCATTGTTACACCCACAGCCCCTACTACTACCTATACTGGACTAAATTGCCAGGTACTTTCATTTCTTGGTAATGATTCTAATGTTCATGAGATTATGATGCTGCCTAAATTGGATACATTTGTTTTGCTTACAAATGAAGGGCCTAGCTTGGAGAAGGATGAACATTGGAGCAAGAACACGCATGGAGTTGATGGCATGCGCAAGGGGATCAAGAACGGAGTTACAAGTGATGATTTCAGGACTTTGAAGCCGCCATAAGGAGTGCATGAAGCCTTGGACGAAATATACAAGATGCCACTTCATAATATTCGTCCATAGGCTATTCTAGGTGCTGCGTCACCTTATTAATGGGCCAGGCCCATGTAATTTCGAAATACTTAAGTATAGGCTATTTTTAGAGTCCGTATGTGTGGGGAAACAAGAGTTAGGGTTGGTTTCGGACCCCACCCTCAAGGGCCACGAAATTCCCCCCTCTTCCTCCATATATACAGCCCTTAGGGCGTCGTTTAGACTTTGGGTTTTGTTTAGATTAAAAGTTCGCCATAGCTGCAACTTCGCGTACTTCGTTTGTGTCCAACGACCAGACCAAGACGTCACAGAACCCCACCTTGATCAATAAAGCTTCCATCTTATATTCGCAATATCCCGATTGCAATCTCAGTTTCTTGCTTGTTCTTCGTTTACTCGCAGGAAACAGACCCTCGTGGTCAGGTTGATCGTGCTCCGGTGTGGTCAATAACCCTCGGAAGTTGGTTTAGCGATTGCTAAGGCGCGACGTCTCGCACATTCGTAGTCGGATCGTCAAGGTCGACTCCCACAGAAAACGATAGCCACCATCTCATCGAAACATCGGGACACCTTAGCCTCTATCAAGTGGTATCAGAGCAATGGCAATTTGATAAAAATTCTGTACACCATGGTAGAAACAATCAGTATACTCTTGTCATAACGATAAGAATATTACTTTGCTTCCTATGACTCCTGATTCCATTTTGAAAGATGATATTAATAGAGCTAATAAAGCAAAACAGGAGACAAATAAGAGTGAAAATCAGATTGTGGCAAAAGAATTTGAGCACCAAATGAAGCCTAATAATAAACCGTCTACTGTTGTTTCTGAAATTAAATTGAAAAGTGCATGTTTACTTGCTAGCAAATCTGATATTGATGAGCTAGATTTTAGCAAATCTGTTTGCTATGCTTTTGTGTGCAAAGAGGCATTATTTTCATTCGAGGACGTGCCTTCCTCTTTGCCCCCTGCTGTCACTAACATATTGCAGGAGTTCGCTGACGTCTTTCCATAAGATGTGCCACCGGGATTACCACCTATTCGAGGGATTGAGCATCAAATTGACTTAATTCCCGGTGCTTCGCTACCCAACCGTGCACCATACCGTACCAATCCAGAGGAGACGAAGGAGATTATGCGTCAAGTACAAGAACTGCTCGACAAAGGTTATATACGTGAATCCCTTAGTCCTTGTGCTGTTCCTATCATTTTAGTGCCGAAAAAGTATGGCACGTCACGTATGTGCGTTGATTGTAGAGGCATTAATAATATGACTATTCGTTATCGTCATCCTATTCCTAGGCTAGATGATATGCTTGATGAATTGAGTGGCTCTACAATATTCTCCAAAGTTGATTTGCGTAGTGGATACCATCAAATTCGTATGAAATTGCGTGATGAATGGAAAACAACATTTAAAACTAAGTTTGGATTATATGAGTGGTTAGTCATGCCTTTTGGGTTAACTAATGCACCTAGTACTTTCATGAGGTTAATGAACGAAGTTTTACGTGCTTTCATTGGACGATTTGTGGTAGTTTACTTTGATGACATATTGATTTATAGCAAATCTTTGGAGGAACATTTGGAACATTTACGTGCTATTTTTATTGCTCTACGTGATGCACGTTTGTTTGGAAACCTTGGAAAGTGCACCTTTTGCACCGACCGAGTATCTTTTCTTGGCTATGTTGTTACTCCACAGGGAATTGAAGTTGATAAAGCCAAGATTGAAGCTATTGAGAGTTGGCCGCAGCCCAAAACGGTCACACAAGTGAGGAGTTTCCTTGGCCTTGCTGGTTTCTATAGGCGTTTTGTGAGAGATTTCGGCACCATTGCTGGACCTCTCAACGAGCTTACAAAGAAGGATGTGCCTTTTGTTTGGGGTACCGCACAGGAAGAAGCTTTCACGGTACTGAAAGATAAGTTGACACATGCTCCTTTACTCCAACTTCCTAATTTCAATAAGACTTTTGAGCTTGAATGTGATGCCGGTGGAATTGGATTAGGAGGTGTGTTATTATAAGATGGAAAAACCTGTTGCATACTTTTCTGAAAAATTGAGTGGGCCTAGTCTGAACTATTCTACTTATGATAAAGAATTATATGCTCTTGTTCGGACCTTAGAAACATGGCAACATTATTTATGGCCCAAGGAATTTGTTATACATTCTGATCATGAATCTTTGAAACACATTAAAAGTCAAGCAAAACTAAACCGTAGACATGCTAAATGGGTTGAATTCATTGAGACTTTCCCTTATGTCATTAAACACAAGACGGGTAAAGAAAATGTTATTGCTGATGCCTTGTCTCGTCGTTATACTATGCTTTCACAACTTGACTTTAAAATATTTGGTTTGGAGACCATCAAAGATCAATATGTTCATGATGCTGAATTTAAAGATGTATTGCAGAATTGTAAGGAAGGGAGAACTTGGAACAAGTTCGTTCTTAATTATGGATTTGTGTTTCGTGCTAACAAGCTATGCATTCCAGCTAGCTCCGTTCGTCTTTTGTTGTTGCAGCAGGCGCATGGAGGAGGATTAATGGGTCACTTTGGCGTCAAGAAGACGGAGGATATACTTGCTACACATTTCTTTTGGCCAAAGATGAGACGGGATGTTGAGCGTTTTGTTGCTCGCTGCACTACATGTCAAAGAGCTAAGTCACGACTCAATCCTCATGGTTTATATATGCCTTTGCCTGTACCTAGTGTTCCTTGGGAGGATATATCTATGGACTTTGTTTTAGGTTTACCTCGAACAAAGAAGGGGAGGGATAGCATATTTGTTGTCGTGGATAGGTTCTCGAAAATGGCACACTTTATACCATGTCATAAAAGCGATGATGTTGTTAATGTTGCTGATTTGTTCTTTCGTGAAATTATTCGCTTACATGGTGTGCCAAATACTATTGTTTCAGATTGTGATACTAAATTTCTTAGCCACTTTTGGAGATGTTTATGGGCTAAGTTGGGGACTAAGCTGCTTTTTAGTACTACTTGTCACCCCCAAACTGATGGACAAACTGAAGTAGTCAATAGAACATTGTCTACTATGCTTAGGGCTGTTTTGAAGAATAACAAGAAAATGTGGGGAGAATGCTTGCCTCATATTGAATTTGCTTATAATCGTTCATTTCATTCTACTTCTAAGATGTGCCCTTTTGAAATTGTGTATGGTTTCCTACCTCGTGCACCTATTGATTTGTTGCCTCTTCCATCTTCAGAGAAGGTTAATTTTGATGCTAAAGAACGTTCTGAATTGATTTTAAAAATGCATGAGTTAACTAAGGAAAACATTGAGCGTATGAATGCTAAATATAAACTTGCTGGAGATAAGGGTAGAAAACATGTTGTGTTTGCGCCTGGAGATCTTGTTTGGTTACATTTGCGTAAAGATAGATTTCCTAATCTGCGCAAATCAAAGCTAATGCCACGTGCTGATGGTCCTTTTAAGGTGTTAGAGAAAATAAATGATAATGCATATAAACTTGAGCTACCTGTAGATTTTGGGGTTAGTCCCACTTTTAACATTGCAGATTTGAAGCCTTATTTGGGTGAGGAAGATGCGCTTCCGTCGAGGACGACTTCATTTCAAGAAGGGGAGGATGATGAGGACATCAATACCATTGTTACACCCACAACCCCTACTGTTACATGTACTGGACCAATTACTAGAGCTCGCGCACACCAATTAAATTACCAGGTACTTTCGTTTCTTGGTAATGATTCTAATGTTCATGAGAATATGATGCTGCCTAAATTGGATACATTTGTTTTGCTTACAAATGAAGGGCCTAGCTTGGAGAAGGATGAACATTGGAGCAAGAACACGCATGGAGTTGATGGCATGCGCAAGGGGATCAAGAACGGAGTTACAAGTGATGATTTCAGGACTTTGAAGCCGCCATAAGGAGTGCATGAAGCCTTGGACGAAATATACAAGATGCCACTTCATAATATTCGTCCATAGGCTATTCTAGGTGTTGCGTCACCTTATTAATGGGCCAGGCCCATGTAATTTCGAAATACTTAAGTATAGGCTATTTTTAGAGTCCGTATGTGTGGGGAAACAAGAGTTAGGGTTGGTTTCGGACTCCACCCTCAAGGGCCACGAAATTCCTCCCTCTTCCTCCATATATACAGCCCTTAGGGCGTCGTTTAGACTTTGGATTTTGTTTAGATTAAAAGTTCGCCATAGCTGCAACTTCGCGTACTTCGTTTGTGTCCAACGACCAGACCAAGACGTCACAAAACCCTACCTTGATCAATAAAGCTTTCATCTTATATTCGCAATATCCCGATTGCAATCTCAGTTTCTTGCTTGTTCTTCGTTTGCTCGCAGGAAATAGACCCTCGTGGTGATAGAGGCAAAGGTGTCCCGTCTTTCGATGAGATGGTGGATTTCGCTTTCGTGGAAGTCGACTTTGACGATCCGACTACGAACGTGCGAGGACGTCGCGCCTTAGTAATCGCTAAACCAACTCCGAGAGGTTATTGACCACGCCGGAGCACGATCAACCTGACCATGAGGGTCTGTTTCCTACGAGCAAACGAAGAACAAGCAAGAAACTGAGATTGCAATCTGGATATTGCAAATATAAGATGAAAGCTTTATTGATCAAGGTGGGGTTCTGTGACGCCTTTGTCTGGTCGTTGAACACAAACGAAGTACACGAAGTTGCAGCTATGGCGAACTTTTAATCTAAACAAAACCCAAAGTCTAAACGGTGCCCTAAGGGCTGTATATATGGAGGAAGAGAGGGGAATTTCGTGGCCCTTGGTGGAGGGGTCCGAAATCAACCCTATCTCTTGTTTCCCCACACATACGGACTCTAAAAATAGCCTATACTTATGTATTTCGAAATTACATGGGCCTGGCCCAATAAAAAAGGTGACGCAGCACCTATAATAGCCTCGGGACGAAATTTATGAAGTGGCATCTTGTATATTTCGTCCAAGGCTTCATGCACCCATTATGGTGGCTTCAAAGTCCTAAAATCATCACTTGTAACTCCGTTCTTGTTCCCCTTGGACATGGCATCATCTCCATGCTTGTTCTTGCTCCAATGTTCATCCTTCCCCAAGCTAGGCCCTTCATTTGTAAGCAAAACAAATGTATCCAATTTAGGCAGCATCATATTCTCATGAACATTAGAATCATTACCAATAAACGAAAGTACCTGATAATTTAATTGGCGTGCGCGAGCTCTAGTAATTGGTCCCGTATATGTAGCAGTAGGGGCTGTGGGTGTAACAATGGTATTGATGTCCTCATCCTCATAATCGCCCGCATACTCATCATCCTCCTGGGTACCAGCAGGAGCAGTAGCAGGAGCCAAAGAAGCACCAACAGCAGTAGCAGCGGCACCAGAATTTTGTCCTGGCTCAATAGGAACATGCTGTGCTCGTCCATACTGATTCGGAAGGGGGCGTAGTTGTTGTTGTTGCAGAGGTGCGACAGGTGCAGCCGGTAGTGGAAGACGCGCAAGCAGTTCATTAAATCTGTTATCAAGCTTTGTTTCGAACGTCTTCTCAAGGCCAGTGATCTTCTCCATGGCCTCTTCAAAATTGTTCAGCACATCTTGTACCTGTTCAGTCATCATTTGCTGAAACTTATCATGAAGCTCCTTGTTCGATAAGTTCTCCAAGTCAATCTCGTCGGCTTGTCATCCTGGCATGGTTAGCAGCAATAGAAACACACAAGAATATGATCCTACAGACTACTAAGAAGTGGTGGTGGTGTATCACAAATCCGTCAAGCAAATCTCAAATTCTTACCAGTTCTTACCCAGCAGCAGGCGGTGATCGGCAACCGTTGTAGTCAAAAACTCTCAAAGCTTGGATAGGGCGATTACCAGGGAGAGTCAAACACACGACGTAGATGTATGTGGAGCTGGGAAGGCTTATAGTATGGTAGCAAAAAGGGTCAGCAATAATCAATTCAGAGATGCAAAGTTGAATAAACGCTCAACGACGGTACTGTGCTGGTCCTAGGCTAGACTGTGCTAGAGACGCGAGCCTAGAACACCAACAAAATCACGGCGCGGCACGTAAACAAGGGAAAAGCACACTCTGAATTTTTTTTTCGCTCTTTTTTTTTGCGCTCTTTTTTTTTGCGAAAAATCACTATAATGGCGAGTGTCTCAAAACTCTTCCTAGCTCAAACGGACAGGATGGGCACGGAATTTTTTCGACCAATTTTTTTTTTTCGACTGCCCGGACCCAAAAACTGGAAACGGGTCAAAAAAAACTTCCTATAATGGCACCTGTCTCAAAACACTCAGAAACACCTAAAAATAGGATAGCCAGATTTTTTTTCGAAAAATGCGTTTTCGAAAATTTTTGGGCCTAAACGGAGCGTGGCTACCCGACTCTTTTTTTTTTCTTTTTTTTTCCGAAACCTACTCCTGCAAGGAAACACGAATCGGAATCTAGATGGATCTCGAAAACAAACCTAATATGCAAGGAACTCGGATTGGTGGTGGATATATGGTGGTGGTATATGGCAGCGGTGGTGGTAGCGGTGGTAGTATATGGATATGGATCGGTGGTGGTATATGGACACGGATTGGTGGTGGTATATGGATACGGATTCGGAGCGGTGGCGGATAAGCGGTGGTGGTAGATGGCAGGGGCGATGATGATGGTGCGGCGGCGGCGTGACAACTTATGACCAGAACTCGAAACTCTAAAAGACTAGACTCTAAGACCAGCAACTAGACACGACGATGCAACCGCAAATTCAACAAAGCAAAACCCTAAAAAGATTATGCAAAGGCTCAGATTGGTTCGGATATGATGAACTAACCCTAATTTTTTTGTGGCTTTTTCGTGGACTGTAGGTATGAAGAACAGACTCGATCTAAACTACGAAAAACTGTAAAATCTCACCGAGCAACCTGGCAATCTGATACCACTTGATAGAGGCAAAGGTGTCCCGTCTTTCGATGAGATGATGGATATCGCTTTGGTGGAAGTCGACTTTGACGATCCGACTACGAACGTGCGAGGACGTCGCGCCTTAGCAATCGCTAAACCAACTCCGAGAGGTTATTGACCACGCCGGAGCATGATCAACCTGACCACGAGGGTCTGTTTCTGCGAGCAAACGAAGAACAACCAAGAAACTAAGATTGCAATCTGGATATTGCGAATATAAGATGAAAACTTTATTGATCAAGGTGGGGTTCTGTGACGCCTTTGTCTGGTCGTTGAACACAAACGAAGTACGCGAAGTTGCAGCTATGGCGAACTTTTAATCTAAACAAAACCCAAAGTCTAAACGGTTCCCTAAGGGCTGTATATATGGAGGAAGAGAGGGGGAATTTCGTGGCCCTTGGTGGAGGGGTCCGAAATCAACCCTATCTCTTGTTTCCCCACACATACGGACTCTAAAAATAGCCTATACTTATGTATTTCGAAATTACATGGGCCAGGCCCAATAAAAAGGTGACGCAACACCTATAATAGCCTCTGGACGAAATTTATGAAGTGACATCTTGTATATTTCGTCCAAGGCTTCATGCACTTGTTATGGAGGCTTCAAAGACCTGAAATCATCACTTGTAACTCTGTTCTTGTTCCCCATGTGCATGCCATCATCTCCATGCTTGTTCTTGCTCCAATGTTCATCCTTCTCCAAGCTAGGCCCTTCATTTGTAAGCAAAACAAATGTATCCAATTTAGGCAGCATCATATTCTCATGAACATTAGAATCATTACCAAGAAACGAAAGTACCTGGTAATTTAGTTGGCGTGCGCGAGCTCTAGTAATTGGTCCAGTATGCATAGCAGCAGGGGCTGTGGGTGTAACAATGGTATTGATGTCCTCATCACATCTCCAAAAGTGGCTAAGAAATTTAGTATCACGATCTGAAACAATAGTATTTGGCACACCATGCAAGCGAATAATTTCACGAAAGAACAAATCAGCAACATTAACAGCATCATCGCTTTTATGACATGGTATAAAGTGTGCCATTTTCGAGAACCTATCCACGACAACAAATATGCTATCCCTCCCCTTCTTTGTTCGAGGTAAACCTAAAACAAAGTCCATAGATATATCCTCCCAAGGAACACTAGGTACAGGCAAAGGCATATATAAACCATGAGGATTGAGTCGTGACTTAGCTTTTTGACATGTAGTGCAGCGAGCAATAAAACGCTCAACATCCTGTCTCATGTTTGGCCAAAAGAAATGTGTAGCAAGTACATCCTCCGTCTTCTTCACGCCAAAGTGTCCCATTAATCCTCCTCCATGCGCCTCCTGCAACAACAAAAGACGAACGAAGCTAGCTGGAATGCATAGCTTGTTAGCACGAAACACAAATCCATCGTTAACGACGAACTTGTTCCACATTCTTCCTTCTTTACAATTCTGCATTACATCTTTAAAATCAGCATTATGCACATATTGATCATTGATGGTCTCCAAACCAAATATTTTGAAGTCAAGTTGTGAAAGCATAGTATAGCGGCGAGACAATGCATCAGCAATAACATTTTCTTTTCCCTTCTTGTGTTTAATGACATAAGGAAAAGTCTCAATGAATTCAACCCATTTAGCATGTCTACGATTCAGTTTAGCTTGACTTTTAATATGTTTCAAAGATTCATGATCAGAATGTATAACAAATTCTTTGGGCCATAAATAATGTTGCCATGTTTCTAAAGTCCGAACAAGAGCATATAATTCTTTATCATAAGTAGAATAATTCAGACTAGGCCCACTCAATTTTTCAGAAAAGTATGCAATAGGTTTGCCATCTTGTATTAACACACCTCCTAATCCAATTCCACTAGCATCACATTCAAGCTCAAAAGTCTTATTAAAATCAGGAAGTTGGAGTAAAGGAGCATGTGTCAACTTATCTTTCAATACCGTGAAGGCTTCTTCCTGTGCTGTACCCCAAAGAAAAGGCACATCTTTCTTTGTAAGCTCATTGAGAGGTGCAGCAATGGTTGATGAGGACATGACTACCTTGGATATGACCAAAAATATTGCATATATGCATATTTGTCAGGTGATTTCTAGTGCAAACTATTCAATAATCTATTTATGTTATCCAGAACAAAAATACTTCACACACTTTTGTGTTTTGTCTAATTGCAGGTGTATGGGACATTTGTACAATCCACATATGAAGATAAGGAAGAAAGAGATGTTTATTTGCTGTCCAAAAAGTTCTCTCACGTCACTTTTGGCCCAAGAGAAGATAGAGTCCAAGTCTCTCACGTTCTGGATTCAGATTCGGACTGCACAGACATACCTGACTCAAAACGCACACAAGTTTTTCATACGGACTCCGAATTGGGTGATTATTTTTTTGTTGGAAACTAGATTTCGTGCACTTTCCAACCCAATTGGAATCACCTTCAAATTCGTCCGGAGCGTTGAGTTGTGCACGAAACAATCTGATGCTGCAGCAGAATCCGAGTCAAACTACAAGTCCAAAGGTGTTACATCACCTCCACTTGGGCCCATTGGCCTTGTACGACCTAGATTTAGTTTTAGGCTGCCTTGGGACGTCCTCCCACCTCCTTGGCCGCCACCCCTTGCTCCTATATAAGTAGATCCATCTAGTAGCTTTTCCTTGGGATTTGTTTAGTTAAAAGTTAGCCAGTGCAACTTCGTGTACTTCGTTTGTGTTCAACGACCAGACCAAGACCGCTTACGGATCCCCACCATTATCTATACTTAATATATATTCGCAATATTCAGATTGCTTTATCATATTCTTGCTCGTTCTTCGATTGCTTGCAGGAATAGACCTTCGTGGTCAGGTTGATCGTGCTCCAGCGTGGTCAATAACCTCTCGGAGTTGGTTTAGCGATTGCTAAGGCACAACGTCGTGCACGTTTGTAGTCGGATCGTCAAAGTCGTCTCCACCAAATCGATAGTTATCAAATCATCGAAAGATCGGGACACCCTCGCCTCTATCAAGTGGTATCAGTTTTCAGGTTGCTCGGTGAGAATTTCCAGTTTTCCTAGATTAGATTTATTTTCTTACCTATTATCCAAGAAAAAGCCACAAAAAAGAGTTAGATCTATTCATCCTTGGTCCAAGCCAGTCTGAGCCTTTGCAATTTTCTTTTCATTGCTTGCATAGTTGAATTATCGGTTGCATCGTCGTGTCGAGTTGCTGGTCTTAGTGTCTAGTTCGTTTAGAGTTTCGAGTTCTGTTCACATTAGTCACGCCGCCGCTGCATCATTATCCCTTCCGCCGTCCATCATCCCATCTATTAATTTCCACCACGTGCTACGCACTATTCATTGTCATAATCATAGTTGAGGTCATTCACATCTTCGCCTAATCCAATCTGCATCTTATCTAGTTTGTCTTGGAAAGAGGGAGAAAAAAAAGAGAGAGAAAAAAAAAAGAGAAAAAAGGAAAGAAAAAAAAAGAAAAAGAGAGAGAAGAAAAAGAAAAAAAAAAGCGTGAGAAAAAAAAGGAGAGAAAAAAAATCGAATCTATCTAGCATCAATCTCGTACCTGAATTCGGATTGGAATCTGTTTTGCGCACTGTTTAGTAAAACAGGTGTATCTTCCTCATACGAAGTCCGTTTTGGCTCCGTGAGTACTCAAATTGAAGCTAGAGACGAGCCGCATCTAAATAGTTGCAGAAGCTTGTTCAATATTTGACACCTCAAAATCGGCTTCTAAATAGGTCTTTTTGCCCTCTGAAGTTCGTGAACACAGCTTGTTCCAATTTTTCAGGCCAGTTTTAGAATTCTTTGACTCCTCATATCAACTCGGAATTGAGTGATTCTTTTTGCATTGGAAAGCTTGAGTTAGTAGCATTCTTTGCAAGAATTTACCAGAAAATTGGCTCAAACTTTTTAAGAGGAAAGTTGGAGAGAGAGTTGTTGTATATCCTGCTTGGCAATTGTTTTTCATCATTATCTTCACTTATATCTTGCTGTCAAGAGCTACTTAGTATCCTTCATTGATGCTAGTTGTGCTACGCCGTGACCTCATTAGTGTTCTAGGCTCGCGTCTCTAGTCCGGTCTAGCCTAGGACCAGCACAGTACCGTCGTTGAGCGTTTATTCAACATTGCATCTTTGAATTGATTATTGCTAATCTTTTGCTACCATATATAGCCAACCCAGCTCCACATATTTCTACACCGTGTATACGTACGCTCCCCTGGCAATCGCTTTACTCAATATTTGGAGTTACTTGACACCGCTGGTTGCCAATCACCACCTGCTGCATGGTAAGAACTTGTAAGACATTGATATTTGCTTTACTGTGAGCGTTTTACCACCACATCCTAGTAGTTATAGGAACATTATTTTTGGGTTTTGTTTCTTGTTCTACTAATCATGACAGGATTCAGAGTCAATTCATGGGCTTTGTCGATCGCGGGAGACGTGCCACCACCTTTGCAAATACCACAACCGTCACGAGAGGTGCACAAACATCCAAATGCACATGATCATGTTAATGTATCTATACCACCATTTAATGGCCGTTTTAAACCTGCTTTATATATTGAATGGGAGTTCGACATAAAAAATATATTTGCTTCCCATAATTTCAATGAACATAAAAAGGTTAAGGTTGCGGTTGGTTCTTTCACTGGTTATGCTTTGGTTTGGTGGAGTGAATATTGTCGGTTACACCCTGATTATATACCTACTACTTGGGATGATTTGAAACTTGCCATGCGACATACTTTCGTCACTGCTTATTATACTCGTGACATGATTAAGAAGTTGCAACACTTAAAACAAGGTAGTGAAACTGTAACAAAATATTATGATGATTTACAAACTACCTTGTTGCATTCCTCTTTAGAAGAAAGTGAAGATGATTTTATGGATAGATTTTGGGGAGGATTAAACCGTGATATTCAAGAGATACTAATTCATGAAGAGTGTTATCCTATGGACCATTTGTTTCATCTTGCTTGCAAAGCTGAACAGGAAATAAAACGACGTGTTGGCCACGAGGAGAACAAGCGCACGGTGCACATTCCAAGAGTTTATATGATTGTTCCTTCAACTACTAGGCATACTATGACAACCACATCCGTTGTTGTCAGGACTACATCACCTCCACCATGTGACACATCGCCCCCAAGAGTGGCTACATCATCTGAGTTGATCATAAGAGGTAATGACAAAGGTACTGATCTTCCATCTCTACATGAGAATGATGAATGCCTTGTCAATTTGAATGCACCATCTGATGAGCTACCCACTACTTTGATCACACCACCTATTTTAGAGGACTACGTTGATAATTTGACTTTGCCATGTGATCAAACAACTGAAATACCAACAATTTTGAGTGCACCCATTGAATTAACTATTGATGCAAAAGAACCAATGTTTAATCATTTTGATATGACCTCTAATCTTGGTGATGATTCTGTGTTAAATGACTTATTGCATGTTTGCTTATTTAAGCATGTTGTAGCATGTAAATTTGATGCAAGTAAGGTTTATTCACCAATGTTGGGATGGTTTAATGATGAACATTGTCAATCTTTTGAAATGAATAAGTGCTTCACTTATATGTGCACACTGAGTTGCAATATTTTCATGCCTTCTACTTCTTGTGCTAATTTTTTGGCTTTAGATTTTATGAACTATGCAAGTTACTCATCTATTCATGTGTTATATATTCAAAAATCAAGGGAAGTAAAAATGGATGACATATACATATACAACATGTACACCTTGTCTCTTTTGTTAGCCACATTTCAGATTAAGCAACGCCGAGGACGGCTTTATTTTCAAGAAGGGGAGGATGATGAGGACATGACTACCTTGGATATGACTAAAAATATTGCATATATGCATATTTGTCAGGTGATTTCTAGTGCAAACTATTCAATAATCTATTTATGTTATCCAGAACAAAAATACTTCACACACTTTTGTGTTTTGTCTAATTGCAGGTGTATGGGATATTTGTACAATCCACATATGAAGATAAGGAAGAAAGAGATGTTTATTTGCTGTCCAAAAAGTTCTCTCACGTCACTTTTGGCCCAAGAGAAGATAGAGTCCAAGTCTCTCACGTTCTGGATTCAGATTCGGACTGCACAGACACACCTGACTCAAAACGCACACAAGTTTTTCATACGGACTCCGAATTGGGTGATTCTTTTTTTGTTGGAAACTAGATTTCGTGCACTTTCCAACCCAATTGGAATCACCTTCAAATTCGTCCGGAGCGTTGAGTTGTGGACGAAACAATCTGATGCTGCAGCAGAATCCGAGTCAAACTACAAGTCCAAAGGTGTTACGTCACCTCCACTTGGGCCCATTGGCCTTGTACGACCTAGATTTAGTTTTAGGCTGCCTTGGAACGTCCTCCCACCTCCTTGGCCGCCACCCCTTGCTCCTATATAAGTAGATCCATCTAGTAGCTTTTCCTTGGGTTTTGTTTAGATTAAAAGTTCGCCATAGCTGCAACTTCGCGTACTTCGTTTGTGTTCAACGACCAGACAAAGGCGTCACAGAACCCCACCTTGATCAATAAAGCTTTCATCTTATATTCGCAATATCCAGATTGCAATCTTAGTTTCTTGCTTGTTCTTCGTTTGCTCGCAGGAAACAGACCCTCGTGGTCAGGTTGATCGTGCTCCGGCGTGGTCAATAACCTCTCGGAGTTGGTTTAGCGATTGCTAAGGCGCGACGTCCTCGCACGTTCGTAGTCGGATCGTCAAAGTCGACTTCCACCAAAGCGAAATCCACCATCTCATCGAAAGACGGGACACCTTTGCCTCTATCAAGTAACAACATAGCCAAGAAAAGATACTCGGTCGGTGCAAAAGGTGCACTTCCCAAGGTTACCAAACAAACGTGCATCACGTAGAGCAATAAAAACAGCACGTAAATGTTCCAAATGTTCTTCCAAAGATCTGCTATAAATCAATATGTCATCAAAGTAAACTACCACAAATCGTCCAATGAAAGCACGTAAAACTTCGTTCATTAATCTCATGAAAGTACTAGGTGCATTAGTTAACCCAAAAGGCATGACTAACCACTCATATAATCCAAACTTAGTTTTAAATGCTGTTTTCCATTCATCTCCCAATTTCATACGAATTTGATGGTAGCCACTACGCAAATCAACTTTGGAGAATATTGTAGAGCCACTCAATTCATCAAGCATATCATCTAGCCTAGGAATAGGATGACGATAACGAATAGTAATATTATTAATGCCTCTACAATCAACACACATACGTGATGTACCATCCTTTTTTGGCACTAGAATAATAGGAACAGCACAAGGACTAAGGGATTCGCGTATATAACCTTTGTCGAGAAGCTCTTGTACTTGACGCATAATCTCCTTCGTCTCCTCTGGATTGGTACGGTATAGTGCACGGTTTGGCAGTGAAGCACCGGGAATTAAGTCAATCTGATGCTCAATCCCTCGAATAGGCGGTAATCCCGGTGGCACGCCTTGTGGAAAGACGTCAGCGAACTCCTACAAAATGTTAGTGACAGCAGGAGGCAAAGAGGAAGGCACGTCCTCGAATGAAAATAATGCCTCTTTGCACACAAAAGCATAGCAAACAGATTTGCTGAAATCTAGCTCATCAATATCAGATTTGGTGGCAAATAAACATGCACTTTTCAATTTAATTTCAAAAGCAACACTAGATGGTTTATTATTAGGCTTCATTTGTTGCTCAAATTCTTTTGCCACAATCTGATTTTCACTCTTATTCGTCTCCTGTTTTGCTTTATTAGCTCTATTAATATCATCTTTCAAAATGGAATCAGGAGTCATAGGAAGCAAAGTAATGTTTTTATCCTTATGAACAAGAGTATAGTGATTGTTTCTACCATGGTGTACAGAATTTTTATCAAATTGCCATGGTCTACCAAGTAATAAGGAACATGCTTGCATAGGTACCACATCACAATCAACATAATCAGCATATGTAGAGATACTAAAATGCACACGAACAGTACGTGTTACCTTAACCTTGCCGCTGTTGTTGAACCATTGGATGTAGTAAGGATGTGGATGTGGTCTTGTGGTGAGAGAAAGCTTCTCCACCATCTCCATGCTAGCCAAGTTGTTGCAGCTCCCTCCGTCTATTATGACGCGCACAGAACGTTCCTTCACAACTCCCTTGGTATGGAACAAATTGTGCCTCTGATTTTGCTCAGCTTGTGTGATCTGCACACTCAAAACACGTTGAGCAACTAAACATTCATACCTGTCAGCGTCTTCAGGAGCCATGTATTGTGTCTCATGATCAGAATCATCTCCACCATGTTCTTCACGTGTAATAAGAGCCAAAGTCTCCTCATCATAGTCACTAGCAGACTCATATCTACCATCCGCGGTAGCAATCATCACACGCGGAGATTTGCATTCTCTCGCATAATGACCTCCTCCCTTACAACGACGACAAATAATATCACTTGTGTGCCCTGTTGATGCCTTGGAAGAAGAAGAACACTGTGCAGGCCCCGCAGGTGCGCTCTTGGCAGATAATGGTGGTTGTGCCTTTTTTCTTATATCACGGCTGGAGGTGGCACCGGATGGAGGTGCTGGTGCAGTTGAAGTAGAAGATGCACGTGGTGTCCATGATGAAGGTCGGCCTGCAGAAAAGTTAGTTCGCCCCAATGCTTGTCGATCCTGCACTTCACGTTCAGCTTTACAAGCAAGATGGAATAAACGAGTGATATTAGTATACTCCTTATAGTCTAGAATGGTCTGAATCTCTCTATTTAATCCACCCAGAAAACGTGCAAGCATAGCTTCATTCTCCTCAACAATACCACATCTAATCATGCCAGTTTGTAATTCTTGATAATATTCTTCTATAGAATTTTTTCCTTGTCTTAAGCGCTGTAATTTTTGAAGCAATTCACGTTGATAATATGGTGGAACCCAACGAGTACGCATAGCAGTTTTCAAAGCAGCCCAAGTAGTTGGAATGGGATATAATCTACAATGTTCAGACCACCATACACATGTAAAACTAGTGAAAGCACAAACAGCAGCAGCAACTCGTCTCTCCTCAGGATATTGTAAACATGTAAATCGTTGTTCAGTTTCTAACTCCCAAGTAAGATATATATCAGGAACATATCTACCCTCAAATGGTGGAATATTCAATTTCAGTTTAGGAATATGGACATCATCTCGTACCTGAGGTGGTGGTGCAGGCCTACCATTATGAATATATACCTGAGGTCGACCTGCTGGTGGTGGTGCAGGTGGCTGCACGTAGTGCTGATTTTGATCAACCTCATCCTCATAATCTCCCACATAATCATTCTCCTCCGCATCAGCAGCAGGAGCCACAGAAGTATCAACAACAGCACCAACAATTTGACCAAACGCAAGAGGAACATGGCTCGCTCGGCGAAGGTCTATTTCGCGACGTGGAGGTAGTCGTCGTTGTTGTTGTTGGAGAGGTGCGTTAGGTGCAGCGGGTGGTGGTGGTGGAAGACGCGCGAGCAATTCATTAAACTTGTTATCGAGCTTTGTTTCGAACGTCTTCTCAAGGCCAGTGATCTTCTCCATGGCCTCTTCAAAATTGTTCAGCACATCTTGCACCTGTTCAGTCATCATTTGCTGAAACTTATCATGAAGCTCCTTGTTCGATAAATTCTCCCAGTCAATCTCGTCAGCTTGTGATCCTGGCATGGTTAGCAGCAATAGAAACACACAAGAATATGATCCTACAGACTACGAACAAGTGGTGGTGGTGGGTGTCACAAATCCGTCAAGCAAACTCAAATTCTTACCAGTTCTTACCCAGCAACAGGCGGTGATCGGCAACCGTTGTAGTCAAAACTCTCAAAGCTTGGATAGAGCGATTACCTGGGAGAGTCAAACGCACGACGTAGATGTATGTGGAGCTGGGAAGGCTTATAATATGGTAGCAAAAAGGGTCAGCAATAATCAATTCAGAGATGCAAAGTTGAATAAACGCTCAACGACGGTACTGTGCTGGTCCTAGGCTAGACTGTGCTAGAGACGCGAGCCTAGAACACCAACAAAATCACGGCGCGGCACGTAAACAAGGGAGGAGCATACTCTGAATTTTTCTTTCTCTTTTTTTTTGCACTTTTTTTCCTCTTTTTTTTTGCTCCGCAACAAATTTTTTTTCGAAAAAGTCTACAAATGGTCTAAAAACTGCCTAGCCAGAATTTTCCAGACTTAGTTTTTTTTGAAATTGGAACTATTTTTCTTCTGCGGATGGCTCGGAAGTTGGGGAGTCCTTCTCTGTCACGACTCGGAATATCGCGTGATCTGGAAATCGAGAACAATGCAACAATTACTGGACTCGGACTAGGACTGGTGGCGGAGATGAATCTGGTGGAACTCGGACTGGTGGCGGAGATAAATCTGGTGGAACACGGACAGGTGGCGGATGTATGTTGCAGGTGAACTCGGATTGGCGTGATGGCGGCGGATATGTGGTGGCGTATATGGATTCGGATTGGCGGTGAATATGTGGTGGTGGTATATGGCAACAACGACGATGATGATGCGGTGGTGATATATGGCAGCGGCGACGTGACAACCTGTGAACAGAACTCGAAACTCTAAAAGACTTGACGCTAAGACCAGCAACTGGACACGACGATGCAACCGCAAATTCAACAAAGCAAATACAGAAAAGATTATGCAAGGCTCAGATTGGTTCGGATGGGATGAACTAACCCTAATTTTTTTTTGGCTTTTTCGTGGACTATAGGTATGAAGAACAGACTCGATCTAAACTACGAAAAACTATAAAATCTCACCGAGCAACTTGGAAATCTGATACCACTTGATAGAGGCAAAGGTGTCCCGTCTTTCGATGAGATGGTGGATTTCGCTTTGGTGGAAGTCGACTTTGACGATCCGACTACGAACGTGCGAGGACGTCGCACCTTAGCAATCGCTAAACCAACTCCGAGAGGTTATTGACCACGCCGGAGCACGATCAACCTGACCACGAGGGTCTGTTTCCTGCGAGCAAACGAAGAACAAGCAAGAAACTGAGATTGCAATCTGGATATTGCGAATATAAGATGAAAGCTTTATTGATCAAGGTGGGGTTCTGTGACGCCTTTGTCTGGTCGTTGAACACAAACGAAGTACGCGAAGTTGCAGCTATGGCGAACTTTTAATCTAAACAAAACCCAAAGTCTAAACGGTGCCCTAAGGGCTGTATATATGGAGGAAGAGAGGGGAATTTCGTGGCCCTTGGTGGAGGGGTCCGAAATCAACCCTATCTCTTGTTTCCCCACACATACGGACTCTAAAAATAGCCTATACTTATGTATTTCGAAATTACATGGGCCTGGCCCAATAAAAAAGGTGACGCAGCACCTATAATAGCCTCGGGACGAAATTTATGAAGCGGCATCTTGTATATTTCGTCCAAGGCTTCATGCACCCATTATGGTGGCTTCAAAGTCCTGAAATCATCACTTGTAACTCCGTTCTTGTTCCCCTTGCTGATAGAGGCAAAGGTGTCCCGTCTTTCGATGAGATGATGGATATCGCTTTGGTGGCAGTCGACTTTGACGATCCGACTACGAACGTGCGAGGACATCGCGCCTTAGCAATCGCTAAACCAACTCCGAGAGGTTATTGACCACACCGGATCACGATCAACCTGACCACGAGGGTCTGTTTCCTGCGAGCAAACGAAGAACAAGCAAGAAACTAAGATTGCAATCTGGATATTGCGAATATAAGATGAAAGCTTTATTGATCAAGGTGGGGTTCTGTGACGCCTTTGTCTGGTCGTTGAACACAAACGAAGTACGCGAAGTTGCAGCTATGGCGAACTTTTAATCTAAACAAAACCCAAAGTCTAAACGATGCCCTAAGGGCTGTATATATGGAGGAAGAGGGGGGGAATTTCGTGGCCCTTGGTGGAGGGGTCCGAAATCAACCCTATCTCTTGTTTCCCCACACATACGGACTCTAAAAATAGCCTATACTTATGTATTTCGAAATTACATGGGCCTGGCCCAATAATAAGGTGACGCAGCACCTAAAATAGCCTCGGGACGAAATTTATGAAGTGGCATCTTGTATATTTCGTCCATGGCTTCATGCACCCATTATGGTGGCTTCAAAGTCCTGAAATCATCACTTGTAACTCCGTTCTTGTTCCCCTTGCGCATGGCATCATCTCCATGCTTGTTCTTGCTCCAATGTTCATCCTTCTCCAAGCTAGGCCCTTCATTTGTAAGCAAAACAAATGTATCCAATTTAGGCAGCATCATATTCTCATGAACATTAGAATCATTACCAAGAAACGAAAGTACCTGATAATTTAATTGGCGTGCGCGAGCTCTAGTAATTGGTTCCGTATATGTAGCAGTAGGGGCTGTGGGTGTAACAATGCTATTGATGTCCTCATCATCCTCCCCTTCTTGAAATGAAGTCGTCCTCGACGGAAACTCATCTTCCTCACCCAAATAAGGCTTCAAATCTGCAATGTTAAAAGTGGGACTAACCCCAAAATCTGCAGGCAGCTCAAGTTTATATGCATTATCATTTATTTTCTCTAACACCTTAAAGGGACCATTAGCACGTGGCATTAGCTTTGATTTGCGCAAATCAGGAAATCTATCCTTACGCAAATGTAACCAAACAAGATCTCCAGGTGCAAACACAACATGTTTTCTACCCTTATCTCCAGCAAGTTTATGTTTAGCATTCATACGCTCAATGTTTTCCTTAGTTAACTCATGCATTTTTAAAATCAATTCAGCACGTTGTTTAGCATCGAAATTAACCTTCTCCGAAGATGGAAGAGGCAACAAATCAATAGGTGCACGAGGTACGAAACCATACACAACTTCAAAAGGGCACATCTTAGTAGTAGAATGCAATGAACGATTATAAGCAAATTCAATATGAGGCAAGCATTCCTCCCACATTTTCTTATTATTCTTCAAAACAGCCCTAAGCATAGTAGACAACGTTCTATTGACTACTTCAGTTTGTCCATCAGTTTGGGGGTGACAAGTAGTACTAAAAAGCAGTTTAGTCCCCAACTTAGCCCATAAACATCTCCAAAAGTGGCTAAGAAATTTAGTATCACGATCTGAAACAATAGTATTTGGCACACCATGCAAGCGAATAATTTCACGAAAGAACAAATCAGCAACATTAACAGCATCATCGCTTTTATGACATGGTATAAAGTGTGCCATTTTCGAGAATCTATCCACGACAACAAATATGCTATCCCTCCCCTTCTTTGTTCGAGGTAAACCTAAAACAAAGTCCATAGATATATCCTCCCAATGAACACTAGGTACAGGCAAAGGCATATATAAACCATGAGGATTGAGTCGTGACTTAGCTTTTTGACATGTAGTGCAGCGAGCAATAAAACGCTCAACATCACGTCTCATCTTTGGCCAAAAGAAATGTGTAGCAAGTACGTCCTCCGTCTTCTTCACGCCAAAGTGTCCCATTAATCCTCCTCCATGCGCCTCCTGCAACAACAAAAGACGAACGGAGCTAGCTGGAATGCATAGGTTGTTAGCACGAAACAGAAATCCATCGTTGACAACAAACTTGTTCCACATTCTTCCTTCTTTACAATTCTGCATTACATCTTTAAAATCAGCATCATGCACATATTGATCTTTGATGGTCTCCAAACCAAATATTTTGAAGTCAAGTTGTGAAAGCATAGTATAGTGACGAGACAATGCATCAGCAATAACATTTTCTTTTCCCTTCTTGTGTTTAATGACATAAGGGAAAGTCTTAATGAATTCAACCCATTTAGCATGTCTACGATTCTGTTTAGCTTGACTTTTAATATGTTTCAAAGATTCATGATCAGAATGTATAACAAATTCTTTGGGCCATAAATAATGTTGCCATGTTTCTAAAGTCCGAACAAGAGCATATAATTCTTTATCATAAGTAGAATAATTCAGACTAGGCCCACTCAATTTTTCAGAAAAGTATGCAACCGGTTTGCCATCTTGTAATAACACACCTCCTAATCCAATTCCACTAGCATCACATTCAAGCTCAAAAGTCTTATTAAAATCAGGAAGTTGGAGTAAAGGAGCATGTGTCAACTTATCTTTCAATACCGTGAAGGCTTCTTCCTGTGCGGTACCCCAAAGAAAAGGCACATCTTTCTTTGTAAGCTCATTGAGAGGTGCAGCAATGGTACTGAAATCTCTCACAAAACGCCTGTAGAATCCAGCGAGGCCAAGAAAACTCCTCACTTGTGTGACCGTTTTGGGCTGCGGCCAACACTCAATAGCTTCAATCTTGGCTTTATCAACTTCAATTCCCTGTGGAGTAACAACATAGCCAAGAAAAGATACTCGGTCGGTGCAAAAGGGGCACTTCCCAAGGTTACCAAACAAACGTGCATCACGTAGAGCAATAAAAACAGCACGTAAATGTTCCAAATGTTCTTCCAAAGATCTGCTATAAATCAATATGTCATCAAAGTAAACTACCACAAATCGTCCAATGAAAGCACGTAAAACTTCATTCATTAATCTCATGAAAGTACTAGGTGCATTAGTTAACCCAAAAGGCATGACTAACCACTCATATAATCCAAACTTAGTTTTAAATGCTGTTTTCCATTCATCTCCCAATTTCATACGAATTTGATGGTAGCCACTACGCAAATCAACTTTGGATAATATTGTAGAGCCACTCAATTCATCAAGCATATCATCTAGCCTAGGAATAGGATGACGATAACGAATAGTAATATTATTAATGCCTCTACAATCAACACACATACGTGATGTACCATCCTTTTTCGGCACTAGAATAATAGGAACAGCACAAGGACTAAGGGATTCGCGTATATAACCTTTGTCGAGAAGCTCTTGTACTTGACGCATAATCTCCTTCGTCTCCTCTGGATTGGTACGGTATGGTGCACGGTTTGGCAGTGAAGCACCGGGAATTAAGTCAATCTGATGATCAATCCCTCGAATAGGCGGTAATCCCGGTGGCACATCTTGTGGAAAGACGTCAGCGAACTCCTGCAAAATGTTAGTGACAGCAGGAGGCAAAGAGGAAGGCACGTCCTCGAATGAAAATAATGCCTCTTTGCACACAAAAGCATAGCAAACAGATTTGCTGAAATCTAGCTCATCAATATCAGATTTGGTGGCAAATAAACATGCACTTTTCAATTTAATTTCAGAAGCAACACTAGATGGTTTATTATTAGGCTTCATTTGTTGCTCAAATTCTTTTGCCACAATCTGATTTTCACTCATATTCTTCTCCTGTTTTGCTTTATTAGCTCTATTAATATCATCTTTCAAAATGGAATCAGGAGTCATAGGAAGCAAAGTAATATTTTTATCCTTATGAACAAGAGTATAGTGATTGTTTCTACCATGGTGTACAGAGTTTTTATCAAATTGCCATGGTCTACCAAGTAATAAGGAACATGCTTGCATAGGTACCACATCACAATCAACATAATCAGCATATGTAGAGATACTAAAATGCACACGAACAGTACGTGTTACCTTAACCTTGCCGCTGTTGTTGAACCATTGGATGTAGTAAGGATATGGATGTGGTCTTGTGGTGAGAGAAAGCTTCTCCACCATCTCCATGCTAGCCAAGTTGTTGCAGCTCCCTCCGTCTATTATGACGCGCACAGAACGTTCCTTCACAACTTCCTTGGTATGGAACAAATTGTGCCTCTGATTTTGCTCAGCTTGTGTGACCTGCACACTCAAAACACGTTGAGCAACTAAACATTCATACCTGTCAGCGTCTTCAGGAGCCATGTATTGCGTCTCATGATCAGAATCATCTCCACCATGTTCTTCACGTGTAATAAGAGCCAATGTCTCCTCATCATAGTCACTAGCGGACTCATATCCACCATCCGCGGTAGCAATCATCACACGCGGAGATTTGCATTCTCTCGCATAATGACCTCCTCCCTTACAACGACGACAAATAATATCACTTGTGTGCCCTGTTGATGTCATGGAAGAAGAAGAACGCTGTGCAGGCCCCGCAGGTGCGCTCTTGGCAGATAATGGTGGTTGTGCCTGTTTTCTTGTATCACAGCTGGAGGTGGCACCGGATGGAGGTGCTGGTGCAGTTGAAGTAGAAGATGCACGTGGTGTCCATGATGAAGGTCGGCCTGCAGAAAAGTTAGTTCGCCCCAATGCTTGTCGATCCTGCACTTCACGTTCAGCTTTACAAGCAAGATGGAATAAACGAGTGATATTAGTATACTCCTTATAGTCTAGAATGGTCTGAATCTCTCTATTTAATCCACCCAGAAAACGTGCAAGCATAGCTTCATTCTCCTCAACAATACCACATCTAATCATGCCAGTTTGTAATTCCTGATAATATTCTTCTACAGAATTTTTCCCTTGTCTTAAACGCTGCAATTTCTGAAGCAATTCACGTTGATAATATGGTGGAACCCAACACGTACGCATAGCAGTTTTCAAAGCAGCCCAAGTAGTTGGAATAGGATATAATCTACAATGTTCAGACCACCATACACATGCAAAACTAGTGAAAGCACAAACAGCAGCAGCAACTCGTCTCTCCTCAGGATATTGTAAACATGTAAATCGTTGTTCAGTTTCTAACTCCCAAGTAAGATATATATCAGGAACATATCTACCCTCAAATGGTGGAATATTCAATTTCAGTTTAGGAATATGGACATCATCTCGTACCTGAGGTGGTGGTGCAGGCCTACCATTACGAATATATACCTGAGGTCGACCTGGTGGTGGTGGTGCTGGTGGCTGCACGTAGTTCGGATTTTGATCAACCTCATCCTCATAATCTCCCACATAATCATCATCCTCCTGGGTACCAGCAGCAGCAATAGCAGGAGCCAAAGAAGCACCAACAGCAGTAGCAGCGGCACAAGAATTTTGTCCTGGCTCAATAGGAACGCGCTGTGCTCGTCCATACTGATTCGGAAGGGGGCGTAGTTGTTGTTGTTGCAGAGGTGCGACAGGTGCAGCCGGTGGTGGAAGACGCGCAAGCAGTTCATTAAATCTGTTATCGAGCTTTGTTTCGAACGTCTTCTCAAGGCCAGTAATCTTCTCCATGGCCTCTTCAAAATTGTTCAGCACATCTTGCACCTGTTCAGTCATCATTTGCTGAAACTTATCATGAAGCTACTTGTTCGATAAGTTCTCCCAGTCAATCTCGTCGGCTTGTGATCCTGGTATGGTTAGCAGCAATCGAAACACACAAGAATATGATCCTACAGACTACTAAGAAGTGGTGGTAGTGTATCACAAATCCGTCAAGCAAATCTCAAATTCTTACCAGTTCTTACCCAGCAGCAGGCGGTGATCGGCAATCGTTGTAGTCAAAAACTCTCAAAGCTTGGATAGAGCGATTACCAGGGAGAGTCAAACACACGACGTAGATGTATGTGGAGCTGGGAAGGCTTATAATATGGTAGCAAAAAGGGTCAGCAATAATCAATTCAGAGATGCAAAGTTGAATAAACGCTCAACGACGGTACTGTGCTGGTCCTAGGCTAGACTGTGCTAGAGACGCGAGCCTAGAACACCAACAAAATCAGGGCGCGGCACGTAAACAAGGGAAAAGCACACTCTGTTTTTTTTTGCTCTTTTTTTTTGCGAAAAATCACTATAATGGCGAGTGTCTCAAAACTCTTCCTAGGTCAAACTGACAGGATGGACACGAAATTTTTTTTTTCGACCAATTTTTTTTTTCGACTGCCCGGACCCAAAAACTGGAAACGGGTCAAAAAAAACTTCCTATAATGGCACCTGTCTCAAAACACTCAGAAACACCTAAAAATAGGATAGCCAGAAATTTTTCCGAAAAATGCGTTTTCGATTTTTTTTTTCCGAAACCTACTCCGGCAAGGAAACACGAATCGGAATCTAGATGGATCCCGAAAACAAACCTAATAAGCAAGGAACTCGGATTGGTGGTGGATATATGGTGGTGGTAAATGGCAGCGGTGGTGGTAGCGGTAGTAGTATATGGATATGGATCGGTGGTGGTATATGGGCACGGATTGGTGGTGGTATATGGATACGGATTCGGAGCGGTGGTGGTAGATGGCAGGGGCGATGATGATGGTGCGGCGGCGGCGTGACAACTTATGACCAGAACTCGAAACTCTAAAAGACTAGACTCTAAGACCAGCAACTAGACCGACGATGCAACCGCAAATTCAACAAAGCAAAACCCTAAAAAGATTATGCAAAGGCTCAGATTGGTTCGGATACGATGAACTAACCCTAATTTTTTTGGTGGCTTTTTCGTGGACTGTAGGTATGAAGAACAGACTCGATCTAAACTACGAAAAACTGTAAAATCTCACTGAGCAACCTGGAAATCTGATACCACTTGATAGAGGCAAAGGTGTCCCGTCTTTCGATGAGATGATGGATATCGCTTTGGTGGCAGTCGACTTTGACGATCCGACTACGAACGTGCGAGGACGTCGCGCCTTAGCAATCGCTAAACCAACTCCGAGAGGTTATTGACCACACCGGAGCACGATCAACCTGACCACGAGGGTCTGTTTCCTGCGAGCAAACGAAGAACAAGCAAGAAACCGAGATTGCAATCTGGATATTGCGAATATAAGATGAAAGCTTTATTGATCAAGGTGGGGTTCTGTGACGCCTTTGTCTGGTCGTTGAACACAAACGAAGTACGCGAAGTTGCAGCTATGGCAAACTTTTAATCTAAACAAAACCCTAAGTCTAAACGATGCCCTAAGGGCTGTATATATGGAGGAAGAGGGGGGGGGAATTTCGTGGCCCTTGGTGGAGGGGTCCGAAATCAACCCTATCTCTTGTTTCCCCACACATACGGACTCTAAAAATAGCCTATACTTATGTATTTCGAAATTACATGGGCCTGGCCCAATAATAAGGTGACGCAGCACCTAAAATAGCCTCGGGACGAAATTTATGAAGTGGCATCTTGTATATTTCGTCCATGGCTTCATGCACCCATTATGGTGGCTTCAAAGTCCTGAAATCATCACTTGTAACTCCGTTCTTCTTCCCCTTGCGCATGGCATCATCTCCATGCTTGTTCTTGCTCCAATGTTCATCCTTCTCCAAGCTAGGCCCTTCATTTGTAAGCAAAACAAATGTATCCAATTGAGGCAGCATCATATTCTCATGAACATTAGAATCATTACCAAGAAACGAAAGTACCTGATAATTTAATTGGCGTGCGCGAGCTCTAGTAATTGGTCCCGTATATGTAGCAGTAGGGGCTGTGGGTGTAACAATGCTATTGATGTCCTCATCACTTGCACATGGCATCATCTTCATGCTTGTTCTTGCTCCAATGTTCATCCTTCTCCAAGCTAGGCCCTTCATTTGTAAGCAAAACAAATGTATCCAATTTAGGCAGCATCATATTCTCATGAACATTAGAATCATTACTAAGAAACGAAAGTACCTGATAATTTAATTGGCGTGCGCGAGCTCTAGTAATTGGTCCCGTATATGTAGCAGTAGGGGCTGTGGGTGTAACAATGGTATTGATGTCCTCATCACGTGGTCAGGTTGATCGTGCTCCGGCGTGGTCAATAACCCTCGGAAGTTGGTTTAGCGATTGCTAAGGCGCGACGTCTCGCACGTTCGTAGTCGGATCGTCAAGGTCGACTTCCACAGAAAATGATAGCCACCATCTCATCGAAACATCGGGACACCTTAGCCTCTATCAAGTGGTATCAGAGCAATGGCAATTTGATAAAAATTCTGTACACCATGGTAGAAACAATCAGTATACTCTTGTTCATAACGATAAGAATATTACTTTGCTTCCTATGACTCCTGATTCCATTTTGAAAGATGATATTAATAGAGCTAATAAAGCAAAACAGGAGACAAATAAGAGTGAAAATCAGATTGTGGCAAAAGAATTTGAGCACCAAATGAAGCCTAATAATAAACCATCTATTGTTGTTTCTGAAATTAAATTGAAAAGTGCATGTTTACTTGCCACCAAATCTGATATTGATGAGCTAGATTTTAGCAAATCTGTTTGCTATGCTTTTGTGTGCAAAGAGGCATTATTTTCATCTGAGGACGTGCCTTCCTCTTTGCCCCCTGCTGTCACTAACATATTGCAGGAGTTCGCTGACGTCTTTCCACAAGACGTGCCACCGGGATTACCACCTATTCGAGGGATTGAGCATCAAATTGACTTAATTCCCGGTGCTTCGCTACCCAACCGTGCACCATACCGTACCAATCCAGAGGAGACGAAGGAGATTATGCGTCAAGTACAAGAACTGCTCGACAAAGGTTATATACGCGAATCCCTTAGTCCTTGTGCTGTTCCTATCATTTTAGTGCCGAAAAAGGATGGCACGTCACGTATGTGTGTTGATTGTAGAGGCATTAATAATATTACTATTCGTTATCGTCATCCTATTCCTAGGCTAGATGATATGCTTGATGAATTGAGTGGCTCTACAATATTCTCCAAAGTTGATTTGCTTAGTGGATACCATCAAATTCGTATGAAATTGGGTGATGAATGGAAAACAGCATTTAAAACTAAGTTTGGATATATGAGTGGTTAGTCATGCCTTTTGGGTTAACTAATGCACCTAGTACTTTCATGAGGTTAATGAACGAAGTTTTACATGCTTTCATTGGACGATTTGTGGTAGTTTACTTTGATGACATATTGATTTATAGCAAATCTTTGGAAGAACATTTGGAACATTTACGTGCTGTTTTTATTGCTCTACGTGATGCACGTTTGTTTGGAAACCTTGGAAAGTGCACCTTTTGCACCGACCGAGTATCTTTTCTTGGCTATGTTGTTACTCCACAGGGAATTGAAGTTGATAAAGCCAAGATTGAAGCTATTGAGAGTTGGCCGCAGCCCAAAACGGTCACACAAGTGAGGAGTTTCCTTGGCCTCGCTAGTTTCTATAGGCGTTTTGTGAGAGATTTCGGCACCATTGCTGCACCTCTCAACGAGCTTACAAAGAAGGATGTGCCTTTTGTTTGGGGTACCGCACAGGAAGAAGCTTTCACGGTACTGAAAGATAAGTTGACACATGCCCCTTTACTCCAACTTCCTAATTTCAATAAGACTTTTGAGCTTGAATGTGATGCTAGTGGAATTGGATTGGGAGGTGTGTTATTACAAGATGGAAAACCTGTTGGATTCTTTTCTGAAAAATTGAGTGGGCCTAGTCTGAACTATTCTACTTATGATAAAGAATTATATGCTCTTGTTTGGACCTTAGAAACATGGCAACATTATTTATGGCCCAAGGAATTTGTTATACATTCTGATCATGAATCTTTGAAACACATTAAAAGTCAAGCAAAACTGAACCGTAGACATGATAAATGGGTTGAATTCATTGAGACTTTCCCTTATGTCATTAAACACAAGAAGGGTAAAGAAAATGTTATTGCTGATGCCTTGTCTCGTCGTTATACTATGCTTTCACAACTTGACTTTAAAATATTTGGTTTGGAGACCATCAAAGATCAATATGTTCATGATGCTGAATTTAAAGATGTATTGCAGAATTGTAAGGAAGGGAGAACTTGGAACAAGTTCATTCTTAACGATGGATTTGTGTTTCGTGCTAACAAGCTATGCATTCCAGCTAGCTCCGTTCGTCTTTTGTTGTTGCAGGAGGCGCATGGAGGAGGATTAATGGGACACTTTGGCGTCAACAAGACGGAGGATATACTTGCTACACATTTCTTTTGGCCAAAGATGAGACGGGATGTTGAGCGTTTTGTTGCTCACTGCACTACATGTCAAAGAGCTAAGTCACGACTCAATCCTCATGGTTTATATATGCCTTTGCCTGTACCTAGTGTTCCTTGGGAGGATATATCTATGGACTTTGTTTTAGGTTTACCTCGAACAAAGAAGGGGAGGGATAGCATATTTGTTGTCGTGGATAGGTTCTCGAAAATGGCACACTTTATACCATGTCATAAAAGCGATGATGTTGTTAATGTTGCTGATTTGTTCTTTCGTGAAATTATTCGCTTACATGGTGTGCCAAATACTATTGTTTCAGATCGTGATACTAAATTTCTTAGCCACTTTTGGAGATGTTTATGGGCTAAGTTGTGGACTAAGATGCTTTTTAGTACTACTTGTCACCCCCAAATTGATGGACAAACTGAAGTAGTCAATAGAACATTGTCTACTATGCTTAGGGCTGTTTTGAAGAATAACAAGAAAATGTGGGAAGAATGCTTGCCTCATATTGAATTTGCTTATAATCGTTCATTGCATTCTACTACTAAGATGTGCCCTTTTGAAATTGTGTATGGTTTCCTACCTCGTGCACCTATTGATTTGTTGCCTCTTCCATCTTGAGAGAAGGTTAATTTTGATGCTAAAGAACGTTCTGAATTGATTTTAAAAATGCATGAGTTAACTAAGGAAAACATTGAGCGTATGAATGCTAAATATAAACTTGCTGGAGATAAGGGTAGAAAACATGTTGTGTTTGCGCCTGGAGATCTTGTTTGGTTACATTTGCGTAAAGATAGATTTCCTAATCTGCGCAAATCAAAGCTAATGCCACGTGCTGATGGTCCTTTTAAGGTGTTAGAGAAAATAAATGATAATGCATATAAACTTGAGCTACCTGTAGATTTTGGGGTTAGTCCCACTTTTAACTTTGCAGATTTGAAGCCTTATTTGGGTGAGGAAGATGCGCTTCCGTCGAGGACGACTTCATTTCAAGAAGGGGAGGATGATGAGGACATCAATACAATTGTTACACCCACAGCCCCTGCTGCTATAAATACTGGACCAATTACTAGAGCTCGCGCACGCCAACTAAATTACCAGGTACTTTCGTTTCTTGGTAATGATTCTAATGTTCATGAGAATATGATGCTGCCTAAATTGGATACATTTGTTTTTCTTACAAATGAAGGGCCTAGCTTGGAGATGGATGAACATTGGATTAAGAACAAGCATGGAGATGATGGCATGCGCAAGGGGAACAAGAATGGAGTTACAAGTGATGATTTCAGGACTTTGAAGCCACCATAATGGGTGCTTGAAGCCTTGGACGAAATATACAAGATGCCACTTCATAAATTTCGTCCCGAGGCTATTATAGGTGCTGCGTCACCTTATTATTGGGCCAGGCCCATGTAATTTCGAAATACATAAGTATAGGCTATTTTTAGAGTCCGTATGTGTGGGGAAACAAGAGATAGGGTTGATTTCGGACCCCTCCACCAAGGGTCACGAAATTCCCCCCTCTTCCTCCATATATACAGCCCTTAGGACATCGTTTAGACTTTGGGTTTTGTTTAGATTAAAAGTTCGCCATAGCTGCAACTTCGCGTACTTCGTTTGTGTTCAACGACCAGACAAAGGCGTCACAGAACCCCACCTTGATCAATAAAGCTTTCATCTTATATTCGCAATATCCAGATTGCAATCTCAGTTTCTTGCTTGTTCTTTGTTTGCTCGCAGGAAATAGACCCTCGTGGTCAGGTTGATCGTGCTCCGGCGTGGTCAATAACCTCTCGGAGTTGGTTTAGCGATTGCTAAGGCGCGACGTCCTCACACGTTCGTAGTCGGATCGTCAAAGTCGACTGCCACCAAAGTGATATCCATCATCTCATCGAAAGAAGGGACATCTCTGCCTCTATCAAACAAGGCCGAAAGACATGACAGTATATTCATAAGAACCATAGCTTGTTCTGAATGTTGTCTTGGGAATATCTTGTTCGTGAATGTGAATCTGATGATAACCCATACGGAGGTCAAGCTTGGAGAATACTGAGCACCTTTGAGTTGCTCGAATAGCTCATTGATGTTGGGAAGTGGATACTTGTTCTTAATTGTCTTCTTGTTCAATGGACGGTAGTCGACACAAAGTCGGTCCGTGCCATCCTTCTTCTTGACAAAAAGAACACCACAACCCCATGGAGAAGAACTCGGTCGGATAAGACCCATACGCTCTTGTACATCGAGTTGTTTCTTCAGCTCCTTCAACTCTTCTAGTCCAAGCTTGTAAGGACGTTTGCAAACAGGTTCCGTGCCAGGCTCAAGATCGATGACGAATTCAACTGGCCGGTGAGGAGGCTTTCCTGGAAGCTCTTCTAGAAAGACGTCTTGATATTCGCAAACGACTGGAATCTGAGAGATGGCATTTAACTCGCCCTTCTCATTGAGAGATAATAGCCGAATGGTTTCGTCACGAGCGGCATAGATGATCACATCCTCAGAAGAGTGTGTCAATTGAATCTGCCTGGCAGCACAATCAAGCTGAGCCTTGTGCTTAGAAAGCCAGTCCATGCCGAGAATTAGATCAATATCAGAGTCGCCAAGAACAATTGGAGAAGACAGAAACTTATAGTCTCCAAAATGGACAGAGACATCGGGAGCAACCAAACTAGAAGTCATAAGCTTTCCTGGAGAAACAACTTGCATGACTTTGGACAAAACCTCTATGTCAACATTGTGCTCCGATGCAAATGGGAATGACATGAAAGAATGTGATGCACCAGTATCAAATAAGACTTTAGCAGGAATGGAGTTAACTGGAAGGTTACCCATGATCAGTTCTGAAGAGTCCTCTGCCTGAGCTGCGTTCATCATGTTGACCTTTGCAAACTTGGAATTATGCTTGACCACTGCATTGCTGGCAGATCTCACAGGAGGAGGAGGCGGAAGGCGCCTTTGGTTGAAGCATTTGTTTGCATAGTGCCCTTTCTACTGACACTTGTTGCAAGTAACCTCTGAGAGCGGCTGGTGATAAGGAGCACTTGACCTTGGAGCATGAGACTGCACTTTGTTCTGATAGGCTGGGTTGGGTGGGTGAGAAGATCCATTGCCACCTTTACTCTTCTGCTGATAAGGCTGACGGAACGGAGGAGGAGGAGGCAACCAGAACTTCTATTGCTTAGCTGCCACTTGAGTTGAAGAAGAAGATGGAGCTGCATCCCTGACTCTCTTCTTAGAAGCATCGCACTTGAGCTGAGCGGCCTCTTACTTTAGTGCCATGTTGTAGAATTCATCATACTTGGTCGGCTCAAAAAGCACGAGAGCTAATTGCAGATCTTGTCTGAGGCCAGCTCTGAATTGATAAATCATGCTCTTCTCGTCAGGGACGTCTTGTTTAGCGAAGCGAGCGAGCCTCTGAAACAGGATGTTGTATTGGTAAACAGACATGCTGCCTTGCTTGAGATTGCGAAACTCCTCGCGCTTACTCTCGGCAACACTTTGTGGAATGTGGTGAGCTTTGAAGTCTCGGCGGAAATCATCCCAGGTAATCACACGACCTCCTCTGGAATCTTTGTATTGTTGATACCACTCATTAGTTTGGTCTTTGAGTTGGAACAAAGAAAACTTGACAAAGTCCTCAGGCCTGACATTGCTACACTCAAAATGTTTGCAGATATCCACGAGCCAATCGTCGGCGTCTGTGGCCTCGACATAGTTACTGAAGGACTTCAGTTGGTTTGCGAGGAACTGACTGAGGGTAGCAAACTGTTGCTGATTGTTGCCTTGGCCTTGATTTCCTTGGTTGCCTTGCCCTGGGTAGCGCTCTTGCAAGAGTTGCAAAAGCATCTGAGTGTTGGCGTTGGTGGCGGCCATGACAGCTTGCCATGCCTCCGGAGGTGGAGGTGGTGGCGGAGGTTCCGGATTCTGACACGTTGTAGGAGCCATCCTGAAGAGGTTGACATCCGTTAGCATCTTGAAAGACATATATTCAAGCTGAATCAATGGATCCAAATTGCAACATATAGCCTTAACATTCGAACAAGAATGAACGAATGAATTCCAAAGTAAATCATCACACTTCCATAAGTTGAGAAGCCACTTAGATAAAGGTAGATGAATAAAGCAACAAGGTATGGATATGAACAAATAATTGGTAAGGATTACCTAATCACAAACCAAATATCTGCGGGAAGAAATACTAGAGCTACATGCATTCCCACCTATAAAACTCCCAAAACTTTCCGGTTATGCAATCAGGTGTTGGGGATACAGGGAAGCATAATATCTCACCCAAAACTAGCAAATTCTACATCCAGCTGTATCCATCCTTCAACACATAACCAAGAAACCTTCGGAAATCATTTACCTCAACCTTCAAAAAGCATCCGTTATACGAGTTATGGCAATACTCCCGAACTCCCGCCCCAGTACTGGGTGGCGTCGAGGTTATCTCACCAACAACTACATAAAAGAGATTTTCGATGTCGGCAAACTCAGGTATTCCAGAACTGCAACGATAAAATTGTGACGACAACACCTCGGAGCTCAACTCCCGGGGACACTGCCACAACCCCTAAATGTCAGGAGGCACCAAGAACAATGTTCTTGTCACAAAACCATCGGAACGATTCCAAGATACCCGCGTGATCCTATAAAAATCGTGAAATTTGAGGAGAGAAGAGTCAAAACTCTACGCCAGGAGGCCTCACCAGAGCGACGAAGGGACTGAGTAGTAAAAAGAATCCTACTCTCCGATATATATAATCCTAAGACTCAAAATATTTTCTTCTAGACTCAACAACGTCAGCGATTCGATCAAGGAGGGGGCTCCTAAGTCGGGGAAGGCTCTGATACCAACTTGTAACACCCACGATGCGGCTATATCTCCCACGTGTCGAAGCACGACTTAGAGGCATAACCGCATGGTAGGCATGTCACAAGAGGGGTAATCTTTACACATCCCATGTACTGAATAAGAAAGGGATAAAGAGTTGGCTTACAATCGCCACTTCACAATACATAAATACATCATACATCATCCGGAATACAATCAAGGCCCGACTACGGAACCAAAATAAAGAAACACAACCCCAAATGCTAGATCCCCGATCGCCCCAACTGGGCTCCTCTACTGATCATCCGGAAAAGAAACATAGTAACGGCCCGAATCCTCGTCGAACTCCCACTTGAGTTCGGTAGCGTCCCCTACACTGGCATCATCGGCACATGCATCTGTTTGGAAGTATTTATGAGTCACGGGGACCCAGCAATCTCACACCCTCGCGGTCAAGACTATTTAAGCTTAAAGGTAGGAAAAGGTAGTGAGGTGGAGTTGCAATAAGCACTAGCATATATGGTGGCTAACTTACGCAAAAGAGAGCGAGAAGAGAAGCAAAGCATGGTCGAGAAGCTAAAATGATCAAGAAGTGATCCTGAAACTACTTATGTTCAAGCATAACACGAGACCGTGTTCTCTTCCCGGACTCCAATGAAAAGAGACCATCACGGCTACACACGCAGTTGATTCATTTTAATTAAGTTAAGTGTCAAGTTCTCTACAACTGGACATTAACAAATTCCCATCTGCCCATAACCGCGGTCACGGCTTTCGAAAGTTCAAAACCCTGCAGGGGTGTCCCAACTTAGCCTATCACAAGCTCTCATGGTCAACGAAGGATATTCCTTCTCCCAGGAAGACCCGATCATACTCGGAATCCCGATTGTAAGACATTTCGACAATGGTAAAACAAGTCCAGCAAAGCCGCCCGATGTGCCGACAAATCCCGATAAGAGTCGCACGTATCTCGTTCTTAGGGCACACCAGATGAGACATCCTACGAGTAAAACCAAACCTCAAGTTGCCCCGAGGTGGCCCCGCAGTCTACTCGGTTCGGACCAACACTCAAAGGAGCACTG
>NC_041380.1:223058873-223080798 GCF_002162155.2 Triticum dicoccoides | reverse complement strand
ATGACCCTTGAGACCGCAGAACCCAAGGGAAAAAGGCTTAGGTGACAAATGGTAAAACCAAGGTTGGGCCTTGCTGGAGGAGTTTTATTCAAGGCGAACTATCAAGGGGTTCCCATAACACCCAACTGCATAAGGAACACAAAATCAAGGAACATAACACCGGTATGACAGAAACTAGGGCGGCAAGAGTGGAACAAAACACCAGGCATAAGGCCGAGCCTTCCAACCTTTACCAAGTATATAGATGCATTCAAGTAAACAATATATTATAATGATATCCCAACAAACTCCATGTTCCAACAAGGAACAAACTCCAACTTCACCTGCAACTAGCAACGCTATAAGAGGGTTTGAGCAAAGCGGTAACATAGCCAAACAAGGTTTGCTAGGAAAGGTGGGTTAGAGGCTTGACATGACAATATGGGAGGCATGATATAGCAAGTGGTAGGAATCACGCCATAGCAATAGAGCGAACAACTAGCAAGCAAAGATAGAAGTGATTTCGAGGGTATGGTCATCTTGCCTGCAAAGTTCTCCGAGTTGACGAAAGCTTGATCCTCGTAAGCGTACTCAACGGGTTCCTCGATCACGTACTCGTCTCTCGGCTCTACCCAAGGCAAGAACACAAGCAAACGACCAACAATCAATCATGGTGCAATGCACAAACAACATGATGCAAAACATGGCATGACATGCGGGATGTGATACGCAATGCATATGCGTGCTCCAGAAGGAAAAGATTGATCAAGGCATCAACTTGGCAAACCAAGTGTGCCGCTGGAAAGATGAGATGAGTTCGGTCGAAATCGATATAAAGATCACCGGAATCGGATGCACGGTTTGCAAATGGCAAGCAAAACAAGAATGGCACAATTCTGCGATTAACGGCACGATGCCATCTAGAATGCAACAAGAAACTTAGCTACTGCACTCCAACATAGCAACAAAGCACATGGCAGTGATCTACTCAAGATGCTTGACAAAAGATGAACACTGAGCTACGGCTAAACACACAAGACCAGGTTCAAGCAAGCATGCAAAAAGTGCAAAAGATACCAGCATCACAGACTTAGTGCAAATACTAACATGTCAGGAATTAACATCAGTGTCGATGTCAAAACCGGCGGATCTCAGGTAGGGGGTCCCAAACTGTGCGTCTAGGCCGGATGGTAACAGGAGGCAAGGAACACGATGTTTTACCCAGGTTCGGGCCCTCTTGATGGAGGTAAAACCCTACGCCCTACTTGATTAATATTGATGATATGGGTAGTACAAGAGTAGATCTACCACGAGATCAAGGAGGCTAAACCCTAGAAGCTAGCCTATGGTATGATTGTTGTATGATGAAGTTGTCCTACGGACTAAAACCCTCCAGTTTATATAGACACCGGAGAGGGTTAGGGTTACACTAAGTCGGTTACAATGGTAGGAGATCTTGAATATCCGCATCGCCAAGCTTGCCTTCCACGCCAAGGAAAGTCCCATCGGGACACGGGACGAAGTCTTCAATCTTGTATCTTCATAGTCCTGGAGTCCGGCTGAAGGTATAGTCTGGCTACCTGAACACCCCCTAATCCAGGATTCCCTCAGTAGCCCCTGAACCAGGCTTCAATGACGACGAGTCCGGCGCGTAGATTGTCTTCGGCATTGCAAGGCGGGTTCCTCCTCCAAATTCTTCATAAAAGTTTGTAAACAGCAAGAGTAGTGTTCGGCTCTGCAAAATAAGTTTCCACGTATTGCCACAGAGAGAATAATATTAACACAAATCTAATCTGCTGACGTATTCCGCAGCGTGACATCACACTACGGCCAAGCCTTTATTCAAATCGTTTTCACTTTTCCACCTCAGTGTGTTTTGCGAGGCAGTTTCCTTGGCACGTCTTGTCAAAGCAGAGATCATGTCCCCCATTCACGGGATTCTCATCAATACGGACGTGGGCAACCCAATCGTGCCCGTTAGCATGTCTTCTCGATTAAAGGCGAGTCCCAAACGGTTACGGGGAGGGCTCCTGGTATTCAAGCTCTTATAAAGAGACCAGGGCCTTACTCCTTTTCTCCAATCTCAAAACAAGTTCGCCCGTCGCCTCGAGTTCCAACACCCTAGGCTCCAAATTCCAGGCGCTTCGGACCTTTGACAATGTCCGGTTCCGACCTTCAAGGCCGATGGATGCCCTCCTCCGTCACGGAGGAGGACGTGCTAAAGTTGAGAGAGGCTAAGTTCTTGACCGCCGAAATTTCGCATAGGTTGCCTGCTCAAAGGCAGGCTATTCCCAGTCCCCAGCCCGATGAGAGCGTAGTGTTCATGCCTCACTTCCTTCGGGGGTTAGGCTTCCCGATGGATCCCTTCGTGAGGGGGCTGATGTTCTATTATGGGCTGGAATTTCATGACTTAGCTCCGGAGTCCATCCTCCACATTTCCTCATTCATCGTTGTGTGCGAAGCATTCCTTCGTGTTACTCCTCACTTCAGATTATGGCTCAAGACTTTTGGAGTGGAGCCGAAGATGATTGAGGGACGGCACGCAGAGTGCGGAGGCGCTGTCATAAGTAAGAATGCTGATGCTCCATGGCTCGAGGGCTCCTTTCAAGAGGAGCTCGGCTTGTGGCAATGAGAGTGGTTCTATATCACCGCTCCCAGGAGCACCAAGTGGGTGGCGCCTCCTGCCTTTCGCTCGGGTCCCCCACCACGACTAGCGTCATGGGTCAACAAAGGATTAGGTTGGGGGTTATCCAAAGACGTGCCATTGTTGCAGGGCCGCATTAGGGATCTCTTAGAAAGAGACCTCAACCTGGTCAAGGTGACGCAGGTCATGCTGATTCGCCGAACACTACCCGGCAAACATCGCTCCCTTCGTCTGTGGGAGTTTAATCCGGAGGGACCATGAGCTCTCCAGCATTTTATGGGCGCAACGCCCGTGGAGATGTATAAAATGTTCTTCGGATCACAAGCAATGTGTCCGGATTTGACCAAGGACGCAGGTTTAAGCTGCAATCGCCCGGATACTCAAGTAAGTAACCTTGTGCCCGGACTCGCTATCCATAAAATTGTCATAAATTCGCCCCTAAAAGAGCTGTCCTTTTAAACAGGAGTGGATAGCGAAGGCAAAGCTGATCAGGTGTCCGGCTCCCCTTCCTGAGACCAGGCCGGATCCCGTGCTAGTCAGGATGTTGAAGATCGTGCCTTTGGATGGAAGTGAGGGGGAGGACAAGGAAACTATGGCCTCCTCGAAGGAGGCTGCTCCGAAGGGAGGAACCAACAATTCCTCTCCTAAGGGTAAGAAGAGGGCCGCCTCTGACGACCCGGAGACCATGGCCTCAAAGCGGGGGGAAAAGTCCTCGTCAGAGGGTCCGACGCCGGGGAGATCCTCGGTCGAACTACGCCCTCAAAGGGTGCCCTCCAGCGAGCCATAAGTAGAGAAAGATTTTCCTTTAGAGGGATGAGAGAAATCCTTGCTTTTTATCTGAGAAGATTAACCGAAATTTTACTTTGTAGCTCGGACCTCAGCCCTTCTCAGCAGAGCTCGGCTTCGGGGGATCTTCTTCTGGAGATGATGGAGAGTGGAACGCCTCCCCCTACCGTACCGCCTGGCGAGGCGGGCGACCCTGAGGTGTCATCGCGGAGGGTTTCTCCGAATCCGGCAGGGGTGGGAGGTAGCCATATGTCCCCCCAAGGTTCTCCGCGTTCGGCCTTCGATGGAGGTCATAGGACGAGTCCGGCACCGTCTGATGCGCGGTCGGAGGAGCTGATGATTCTGCTGGGGCGAGCTTCTATCTCAGAGGAGCACCGTGCATTGATGGGTACGGTGATTGGAAGGATTTCGTCCGCGGAAAGCGGATTGCATGAGGCCGTCAGAAGTTTGTTGACGGGTTTTGAGGTATGTTTGATAATGTACTTCTTTGTCAGTTGCGCATAAACAAGATGCGCCCTGTGTAGATAGTAGCCCCTGAGACTCTGTGCGTTGTCAAAATTGATGGCGCGCAGAGGATCATAATCCCAGGTCTAAAATGTTGCCTTTGTATACAGGTGGCGAACTGCCCGGAATCGAGTCGAACTGATGATTTTGCCGAACTAAAGCGGCAACTTGACATGGCAGATGCCGACATCACGCTCGTCAACGAGCGGCTTGATGAGGCTCAAGGTATGCAATTCCTTGGGCGGCATCTGGTAAGAGGAGCTTTATGCCAGTATCTTACATTGTGTGTGCTTGACGCAGATGGTGCGGCCGCCGTGGAGAGTCTTCGGGCGGAAGTTGCCCGAGCTAAGGAACAAGCCAGGAAAAGTGATGCGGCTGCCGAGAAGGCCCTTGAAGAGCTGAGAGCCGAACAGGCTGCTCACTGCCGAAGCAAGAAGGAGATGGCCGAGATGGCCGTGAAGTTAAAAGGTGCTGCTGACCGTTGCAAGTTTCTTGAGAAAGAAGACCGGGCGAGACAGACGGACTTGGAGAAGGCCGTTGCTGATGCCAAGGACGTTCGCTCTGCGATGAGAGCTGCGAAGGAGGAGCTGCGTCAGGCCAGACAGATTGCGGCTGGAAAGCCCTTTATGCTGCAGAGGAAGTTTTGCGATCCGAAGTTTGCTCCGTTGGACCGGATGTGGAGTGCGGAGGACACCTATCTGGATTTGGCAGCGAGTCCTACTGATGCGACCGAATACTTTCGAGATCAAGAAGATCGCGAAGTGGAAAGGCTTTTCTGGTCGCAGTTCCAGAATCCAGAGCGTCCACTAGCAGTGGACGATCGTCTGGCTCAATGGGCCGAACTGAATAGATTGTCCGGACTCGCCATGAAGTACGTCATGGGTCATCTGTGGCCGGGGAGATCGGAGCCGAAAAGTTATTTCAGCTTGGTGCAGCAGTTCCTTGACGCGGTGCCACGTATCAATGCGATGAAGAGGTCAGCATGCATAGAGGGCGCATGGATGGCTCTTGCCCGTGTCAAGACATACTGGGCAGAGATGGAGACCACCGTTGTTTCATCCCGAGATTCGGACAAAAGCCGAGTACCCTCCGAGCACTATTTTCAGGAAGTCCTTGAAGGCGCTCATGTAATAGAGGCGCAGTGCTCAAAGGATGCTATGTTCTGATAGCATATGTAATTATAAAGCAATATTTTGATGAATTGTAGTAGCCTTTTATACTTGTGCCTTCAAGTATTTGGAACACCTCATGTGCGGCCGTTTTAAGATATATATACAAAATCTGAAAGGTTGCAGTCGTTGGCTTCAGCCCCCACGCACATAGTGCGGGGGTGCTCGCAGAAGGCGCATATTCACACTTAATCCAACGTCTTGGTCCTACAAAGGAGGTGATAGCGCAGCGAGCTAGACAACCGGACTATATTGCTTTAACACTTTCACTTAGCCATAGGAGCTTGACAATGGGACTATTTAGGTAGCCCCTGGTGGCGACTGCGCTTGCCCGAATTCGGGGCGCGTATGTGCCTGGCCGGGAAACGGCCCTTTGTTAATGCGGAGGAATCCTACAGATTCCGGAGAGTCATCGAGTGGTCGACCAGTCTCACGCCATATCATGACAGTCGGTTTTCGGCTTTCTCTATTGAGGTGCTCGCCTGGCCGAACCAGGGCACAATCGCAGTAGTTCTCCTGGTGCTGCCTTAGCCGATAGAGCGGAACGTAAGGCGGCCGAACACAGGAGCCGGGCAACCCAACATTTGACCAAAATCATGACTCGGAGCTGATGCATATAAGGCCAAACTCGCGACGCCGAACACTCCCTAAGGTATTCGGTCTTTATGAGAGCGGGCGAGGTAACGCTCTGAGGTATAAGCCTGATAAAGGCGGGGGTGTCCCAATCTTTCGATGAGATGATAACTATCAATTTGGTGGAGACGACTTTGACGATCCGACTACAAACGTGCACGACGTTGCGCCTTAGCAATCGCTAAACCAACTCCGAGAGGTTATTGACCACGCTGGAGCACGATCAACCTGACCACGAAGGTCTATTCCTGCAAGCAATCGAAGAACGAGCAAGAATATGATAAAGCAATCTGAATATTGCGAATATATATGAAGTATTGATAATGGTGGGGATCCGAAAAGTGGTCTTGGTCTGGTCGTTGGACACAAACGAAGCACACGAAGTTGCAATGGCTAACTTTTAACTAAACAAATCCCAAGCAAGAAGCTACTAGATGGATCTACTTATATAGGAGCAAGGGGTGGCGGCCAAGGAGGTGGGAGGACGTCCCAAGGCAGCCTAAAACTAAATCTAGGTCGTACAAGGCCAATGGGCCCAAGTGGAGGTGATGTAACACCTTTGGACTTGTAGTTTGACTCGGATTCTGCTGCAGCATCAGATTGTTTCATCGACAACTCAACGCTCCGGACGAATTTGAAGGTGATTCCAATTGGGTTGGAAAGTGCACGAAATCTAGTTTCCAACAAAAGAAGAATCACCCAATTCGGAGTCCGTATGAAAAACTTGTGTGCGTTTTGAGTCAGGTATGTCTGTGCAGTCCGAATCTGAATCCAGAACGTGAGAAACTTGGACTCTATCTTCTCTTGGGCCAAAAGTGACGTGAGAGATCTTTTTGGACAGCAAATAAACATCTCTTTATTCCTTATCTTCATATGTGGATTGTACAAATGTCTCATACACCTCAATTAGACAAAACACAAAAGTGTGTGAAGTATTTTTGTTCTGGATAACATAAATAGATTATTGAATAGTTTGCACTAGAAATCACCTGACAAATATGCATATATGCAATGTTTTTGGTCATATCCAAGATAGTCATGTCCTCATCAAAGCCCCTAGTGTCCAGGTACGCGCAAGAATTCTGACGTGGCCACATGCCAAGACGCCAGCCTCCTCCTTGGTCATAGAACCAGGGGATGTGTATCAACAAGAGACAGTAAAAAAGGTTTACGCAGGGTCTTAATCTGAAAAGAATCCTCGGAACGGGTCCCTACTGCACGTCTGCGCCTGTGTCTCCGTTGTGCCGTATCCTGGACGGGCGCAGCACGACGTTCATCTGTAAAAAGAGGGCAACTAAGTTGAAAAAGGGGTGTGCCAAACAAAAGTTATATGAAATAAACAAAGTGTAAAGTAAAATATGAAAAATTGAGCTTTATTGTCTCTTATTTTATACGTGTGAAGCCCCTAGTGCAGGGGTATATGGCCACTAAGCCTTTATCAACGATACTTTTGTGCCGGACTCGTCTCTCCGTGTCCGTGGTCTTAATGACCTGTTCCGATGTTCTGGCTGGTGAAGCCATTGTATTGTGGGGCTGTTAAAGCGGCCGCACAATCCTCCGCTGGGGGGAGGTGTTCTCACTGCTTCCCCTTTAAGGAGATGATGCCGCGTGGACCGGGCATCTTAAGCGTAAGAGATGCATAATGCGGTATTGCGTTAAAGCGGGCGAAAGCTTTGCGTCCCAGTAGTGCTTGGTAGCGACTTGAGAATGGGACGATGTGGAAAGTCAGCTTTTCGCGACGGAAGTTATCGGCAGAGCCGAAAATAACCTTGAGTCGGAGAAAACCCATGCAATGGGTGTCCGGACCTGGCGTTACTCCTTGAAAGGAGGTTTTGCTGTGGCGAATTCTTTTTGGGTCGATCCCCATGTGGCGGATTGAGTCCTGATATATCAGGTTGAGTCCGTTGCCACCGTCCATAAGGACATTTGAAAACTGGAGTCCACCAATTATTGGATCGAGTACCAGGGTAGTCCAGCCTGGGTTCCTGATACTTCTAGAATAATCCAGATGATCGAAGATGATTGGTTTTGACAACCAGTGGCGGGATTCCTTTGGGATAGGCCGTGGGGCGCGTACCTTTATGGGCGCCGCACGTTTTGTTATGTGGAGTAAGTTTACTGTTTTTACTTCTTGTGGGAAATTCTTTTGTTTCCTGGTATTCTGCTTTTGGGGTTCGTCCTCGTCTTCGCTTGGTGTGTCGAGCCCCTTGTGTTCGGCGTTGAGTCTGCCGGATTGTTTGAAAACCCAACAATCTCTATGGGTATGGTTAGCAGGCTTTCCGGGAGTGCTGTGTATTTGACATATCCTATCCAAGATTTTGTTTAGGTTGGATAGGTCGTCCCTGTTATCTTGGAGGGGCGGCTTTTTCTAATTCTGTCGTGAGCTTTTGAATCCGTCGTTGACTGCCGTGCTCTTTGGACTTTTTTCCTTAGTCCGGGACAGTCCTTATTGCATCGCGGTTTTCTGTTTCCATCCCTAGTTTCGGATGTACTTGGGTCACTGGTGTTGCATCTTGCCAACCAGCTGTCCTCTCCTGCGCAAAAGTGGGTCATGAGGCTTGTTAGTGCAGCCATTGTTCTTGGCTTTTCTTGGTAGAGGTGTCTGGCGAGCCATTCTTCTCGGACATTATGCCTGAAAGCCGCTAAGGCTTCAGCGTCCGGACAGTCGACTATCTGAATCTTTTTAGTAAGAAATCTATTCCAGAATTGCCGAGCTGACTCTCCGGGCTATTGAATTATGTGACTAAGATCGTCTGCATCCGGAGGGCGGACATAAGTCCCTTGAAAATTTGCTCGGAAAGCGTCCTCGAGCTCTTCCCAACTTCCGATTGTGTTTTCAGGAAGGCTTTTGAGCCAATGCCGGCTGGCCCTTTAAGCTTGAGGGGTAAGTATTTTATGGCGTGGAGGTCATCTCCTCCAGCCATATGTATGTGGAGGATATAATCCTCGATCCAGACTCCAGGGTCTATTGTTCCATCATATGCCTCTATGTTTACGGGTTTGAATCCCGCCGGAAATTCATAATCCAGGACCTCATTGGTGAAACATAGGGGGTGTGCGGCACCCCTGTATTTGGGTGTGCCGGATTCTGATAATGGTTTTATTGCATTGCTTACAGATCTTGCTTTCTTGGCCTGTAAATGGACCTGGCTGGGCCATGATGCGAATCCATAAGTGGGTCGCATGTCGGCTTAAGTGCAGCGCTGCTTGCCGCTTTATGCTGGCCATGGGGTCGTCTATCCGACCGTGTGGCTTTCTCACTTTTGGAATGCGAGGGCTCTAAGGCCTCCTCGTCGAATTCAGGCAGTAGCTTTCTCTTCGGATAGCTTTTAGTGCGGCGACTGTCGCCGTATTTGTCTGTGGTATTGATTACTTTACTCCATCTGATCCTGAGTGCATCTTCCGCAGTTTTTAGCTTCCGCTTCTGCTTTTTCAGGCTGCGTGCGGTTGCAACGAGCCGTTTGTGGAGGTTCTTCTGCTTCGTGGGCTTGTCCGGCGTAGGGTCGTCCGGAATGCCATTTTTGCTGGGGGAGGGATGTTTGGTTTCTCTATCCGGGTTGTCCTGTTGGGACGGTTGCTCTAAGGCATGCTCGTCATCTACCGGCTCATCCTGCTCTATGGCTGGGTCTTTATCGAGGCGGGGCTTGGGTTGGCGTTTACGCCGACGATTTGATTGTTTTTCGAGAGATCGATCCGTCTTTCCATCCCCGTTTTCCTCGTTGTTGCTTCCATTAGGGGTATCCACCATGTACACATTGTGAGATGAGGTGGCTGTCCGATGCCCTATAGGCGTTGGTTCTTGGTTGTCTCCTGCATCGTCGTCCATACCGTCGATGTCTTCGGAGTCGAAGTCGAGCATGTCGGTTAAGTCGTCGATAGTGGCTACGAAGTGGGTGGTGGGTGGGTTTTGAATTTCTTCATCATCCTAATCCCATCCTTGCTGACCGTAGTCCGGCCAGGGCTCTCCTGATAAAGAGAGAGACTTTAGCGAATTCAGGATGTCGTCGAAGGGCGAGTGCTGAAAGATGTCTGCGGCGATGAACTCCATTATCGACACCCAATCGGATTCGATCGGCAGGGGCGCGGGGGGATCGGAGTTCGGAAAGGAATCCGGCTCCTTGGAGTCACGGGCCATGCAGAGTGCGGGGCTAGAGTTCGGCTCGATCGCCTCTGAGATCGCAGCCCCTGAGGCAGCGTCCGACCGCTGATCCTCAATCGGCGCAGTAGGCTTCGAATCAATGGTCGGAACCGATGTGTGTGCGGCCTCCAATGATTAGGACATGACTACCTTGGATACGACCAAAAATATTGCATACATGCATATTTGTCAGGTGATTTCTAATGCAAACTATTCAATATTCTATTTATGTTATCCATAAAAAAAATACTTCACACACTTTTGTGTTTTGTCTAATTGCAGGTGTATGGGACATTTGTACAATCCACATATGAAGATAAGGGAAAAGGAGAAGTTTATGTTGTGTTCAAAAAGTCCTCTCACGTCACTTTTGGGCCAAGAGAAGATAGAGTCCAAGTCTCTCACGTTCTGGATTCAGATTCGGACTACACAGACATACCTGAATCAAAACGCGAACAACTTTTTCATACGGACTCCAAATTGGGTGATTCTTTTTTGTTGGAAACTAGATTTCGTGCTCTTTCCAACCCAATTGGATTCACCTTCAAATTCGTCCGGAGCGTTGAGTTACGGATGAAACAATCTGACGTTGCAGCAGAATCCAAGTCAAACTACAAGCCCAAAGGTGTTGCATCACCTCCACTTGGGCCCATGAGCCTTGTACGACCTAGGGTTAGTTTTAGGCTGCCTTGGGACGTCCTCCCACCTCCTTGGCCGCCACCCCCTGCTCCTATATAAGTAGATCCATCTAGTAGCTTTTTCCTTGGGTTTTGTTTAGATTAAAAGTTCGCCATAGCTGCAACTTCGCGTACTTCGTTTGTGTTCAACGACCAGACAAAGGCGTCATAGAACCCCACCTTGATCAATAAAGCTTTCATCTTATATTCGCAATATCCAGATTGCAATCTCAGTTTCTTGCTTGTTCTTCGTTTGCTCGCAGGAAACAGACCCTCGTGGTCAGGTTGATCGTGCTCCGGCGTGGTCAATAACCTCTCGGAGTTGGTTTAGCGATTGCTAAAGCGCGACGTCCTCGCACGTTCGTAGTCGGATCGTCAAAGTCGACTGCCACCAAAGCGATATCCATCATCTCATCGAAAGACGGGACACCTTTGCCTCTATCAAGTGGTATCAGTTTTCAGGTTGCTTGGTGAGAATTTCCAGTTTTCCTAGATTAGATTTATTTTCTTACCTATTGTCCAAGAAAAAGCCACAAAAAAGAGTTAGATCTATTCATCCTTGGTCCAAGCCAGTCTGAGCCTTTGCAATTTTCTTTTCATTGCTTGCATAGTTGAATTATCGGTTGCATCATCGTGTCGAGTTGCTGGTCTTAGTGTCTAGTTCGTTTAGAGTTTCGAGTTTTGTTCACATTAGTCACGCCACCGCTGCATCATTATCTCTTTCGTTTAGAGTTTCGAGTTTAGAGTTTCGAGACCTACTTAGTATCCTTCATTGATGCTAGTTGTGCTACGACGTGACCTCATTAGTGTTCTAGGCTCGCGTCTCTAGTTCGGTCTATGATGAGGACATCAATACCATTGTTACACCCACAGCCCCTACTGCTACATATACGGGACCAATTACTAGAGCTCGCGCACGCCAATTAAATTATTAGGTACTTTAGTTTCTTGGTAATGATTCTAATGTTCATAAGAATATGATGCTGCCTAAATTGGATACATTTGTTTTGCTTACAAATGAAGGGCCTAGCTTGGAGAAGGATGAACATTGGAGCAAGAACAAGCATGGAGATGATGCCATGCGCAAGGGGAACAAGAACGGAGTTACAAGTGATGATTTCAGGACTTTGAAGCCACCATAATGGGTGCATGAAGCCATGGGCGAAATATACAAGATGCCACTTCATAAATTTCGTCCCGAGGCTATTTTAGGTGCTGCGTCACCTTATTATTGGGCCAGGCCCATGTAATTTCGAAATACATAAGTATAGGCTATTTTTAGAGTCCGTATGTGTGGGGAAACAAGAGATAGGGTTGATTTCGGACCCCTCCACCAAGGGCCACGAAATTCCCCCCTCTTCCTCCATATATACAGCCCTTAGGGCATCGTTTAGACTTTGGGTTTTGTTTAGATTAAAAGTTCGCCATAGCTGCAACTTCGCGTACTTTGTTTGTGTTCAACGACCAGACAAAGGCGTCACAGAACCCCACCTTGATCAATAAAGCTTTCATCTTATATTCGCAATATCCAGATTGCAATCTTAGTTTCTTGCTTGTTCTTCGTTTGCTCGCAGGAAACAGACCCTCGTGGTCAGGTTGATCGTGCTCCGGCGTGGTCAATAACCCCTCGGAGTTAGTTTAGCGATTGCTAAGGCGCGACGTCCTCGCACATTCGTAGTCGGATCGTCAAAGTCGACTTCCACCAAAGCGATATCCATCATCTCATCGAAAGACGGGACACCTTTGCCTCTATCAAGTGGTATCGGAGCTCCAGGTTGCTCGGTGAGATTTTACAGTTTTTCGTAGTTTAGATCGAGTCTGTTCTTCATACCTATAGTCCATGAAAAAGCCACAAAAGAAAAATTAGGGTTAGTTCATCATATCCGAACCAATATGAGCCTTTGCATAATCTTTTTAGGGTTTTGCTTTGTTGGATTTGCGGTTGCATCGTCGGTCTAGTTGCTGGTCTTAGAGTCTAGTCTTTTAGAGTTTCGAGTTCTGGTCATAAGTTGTCACGCCGCCGCCGCACCATCATCATCGCCCCTGCCATCTACCACCACCGCTCCGAATCCGTATCCATATACCACCACCAATCCGTGTCCATATACCACCACCAATCCATATCCATATACTACCACCACTACCACCACCGCTGCCATATACCACCACCATATATCCACCACCAATCCGAGTTCCTTGCTTATTAGGTTTGTTTTCGAGATCCATCTAGTTTCCGATTCGTGTTTCCTTGCCGGAGTAGGTTTCGGAAAAAAAAAGTCGGGAAACCACGCTCCGTTTAGGCCCAAAATTTTTCGAAAACGCATTTTTCGAAAAAATTTCTGGCTATCCTATTTTTAGGTGTTTCTGAGTGTTTTGAGACAGGTGCCATTATAGGAAGTTTTTTTTGACCCGTTTCCAGTTTTTGGGTCCGGGCAGTCGAAAAAAAAAATTTTGGTCGAAATTTTTTTTTCGTGGCCATCCTGTCAGTTTGACCTAGGAAGAGTTTTGAGACACTCGCCATTATAGTGATTTTTTGCAAAAAAAAACAGCGCAAAAAAAAAGAGCGAATTTTTTTTTCAGAGTGTGCTTTTCCCTTGTTTACGTGCCGCGCCGTGATTTTGTTGGTGTTCTAGGCTCGCGTCTCTAGCACAATCTAGCCTAGGACCAGCACAGTACCGTCGTTGAGCGTTTATTCAACTTTGCATCTCTGAATTGATTATTGCTGACCCTTTTTGCTACCATACTATAAGCCTTCCCAGCTCCACATACATCTACGTCGTGTGTTTGACTCTCCCTGGTAATCGCTCTATCCAAGCTTTGAGAGTTTTTTGACTACAACGGTTGCCGATCACCGCCTGCTGCTGGGTAAGAACTGGTAAGAATTTGAGATTTGCTTGACGGATTTGTGATACACCACCACCACTTCTTAGTAGTCTGTAGGATCATATTCTTGTGTGTTTCTATTGCTGCTAACCATGCCAGGATCACAAGCCGACGAGATTGACTGGGAGAACTTATCGAACAAGGAGCTTCATGATAAGTTTCAGCAAATGATGACTGAACAGGTACAAGATGTGCTGAACAATTTTGAAGAGGCCATGGAGAAGATCACTGGCCTTGAGAAGACGTTCGAAACAAAGATCGATAACAGATTTAATGAACTGCTTGCGCGTCTTCCACCACCGGCTGCACCAGTCGCACCTCTGCAACAACAACAACTACGCCCCCTTCCGAATCAGTATGGACGAGCACAGCGTGTTCCTATTGAGCCAGGACAAAATTCTGGTGCTGCTGCTACTGCTGTTGGTGCTTCTTTGGCTCCTGCTACTGCTGCTGCTGGTACCCAGGAGGATGATGAGTATGCGGGCGATTATGAGGATGAGGTTGATCAAAATCAGATCTACGAGCAGCCACCAGCACCACCACCAGCAGGTCGACCTCAGGTATATATTTGTAATGGTAGGCCTGCACCACCACCTCAGGTACGAGATGATGTCCATATTCCTAAACTGAAATTGAATATTCCACCATTTGAGGGTAGATATGTTCCTGATATATATCTTACTTGGGAGTTAGAAACTGAACAACGATTTACATGTTTACAATATCCTGAGGAGAGACGAGTTGCTGCTGCTGTTTGTGCTTTCACTAGTTTTGCATGTGTATGGTGGTCTGAACATTGTAGATTATATCCTATTCCAACTACTTGGGCTGCTTTGAAAACTGCTATGCGTACGCGTTGGGTTCCACCATATTATCAATGTAAATTGCTTCAAAAATTGCAGCGTTTAAGACAAGGGAAAAATTCTGTAGAAGAATATTATCAGGAATTACAAACTGGCATGATTAGATGTGGTATTGTTGAGGAGAATGAAGCTATGCTTGCACGTTTTCTGGGTGGATTAAATAGAGAGATTCAGACCATTCTAGACTATAAGGAGTATACTAATATCAGTCGTTTATTCCATCTTGCTTGTAAAGCTGAACGCGAAGTGCAGGATCGACAAGCATTGGGGCGAACTAACTTTTCTGCAGGCCGACCTTCATCATGGACACCACGTGCATCTTCTACTTCAACTGCACCAGCACCTCCATCCGGTGCCACCTCCAGCCGTGATACAAGAAAACAGGCACAACCACCATTATCTGCCAAGAGCGCACCTGCGGGGCCTGCACAGCGTTCTTCTTCTTCCATGGCATCAACAGGGCACACAAGTGATATTATTTGTCGTCGTTGTAAGGGAGGAGGTCATTATGCGAGGGAATGCAAATCTCCGCGTGTGATGATTGTTACCGCGGATGGTGGATATGAGTCCGCTAGTGACTATGATGAGGAGACATTGGCTCTTATTACACGTGAAGAACATGGTGGAGATGATTCTGATCATGAGACGCAATACATGGCTCCTGAAGACGCTGACAGGTATGAATGTTTAGTTGCTCAACGTGTTTTGAGTGTGCAGGTCACACAAGCTGAGCAAAACCAGAGGCACAATTTGTTCCATACCAAGGGAGTTGTGAAGGAACGTTCTGTGCGCGTCATAATAGACGGAGGGAGCTACAACAACTTGGCTAGCATGGAGATGGTGGAGAAGCTTTCTCTCACCACAAGACCACATCCACATCCTTACTACATCCAATGGTTCAACAACAGCGGCAAGGTTAAGGTAACACGTACTGTTCGTGTGCATTTTAGTATCTCTACATATGCTGATTATGTTGATTGTGATGTGGTACCTATGCAAGCATGTTCCTTATTACTTGGTAGACCATGGCAATTTGATAAAAATTCTGTACACCATGGTAGAAACAATCACTATACTCTTGTTCATAAGGATAAAAATATTACTTTGCTTCCTATGACTCCTGATTCCATTTTGAAAGATGATATTAATAGAGCTAATAAAGCACAACAGGAGAAGAATAAAAGTGAAAATCAGATTGTGGCAAAAGAATTTGAGCAACAAATGAAGCCTAATAATAAACCATCTAGTGTTGCTTCTGAAATTAAATTGAAAAGTGCATGTTTATTTGCCACCAAATCTGATATTGATGAGCTAGATTTCAGCAAATCTGTTTGCTATGCTTTTGTGTGCAAAGAGGCATTATTTTCATTCGAGGACGTGCCTTCCTCTTTGCCTCCTGCTGTCACTAACATTTTGCAGGAGTTCGCTGACGTTTTTCCACAAGACGTGCCACCGGGATTACCGCCTATTCGAGGGATTGAGCATCAGATTGACTTAATTCCCGGTGCTTCACTGCCAAACCGTGCACCATACCGTACCAATCCAGAGGAGACGAAGGAGATTATGCGTCAAGTACAAGTGATAGAGGCGAGGGTGTCCCGATCTTTCGATGAGATGATAATTATCGATTTGGTGGAGACGACTTTGACGATCCGACTACAAACGTGCACGACGTTGCGCCTTAGCAATCGCTAAACCAATCTCCTGAGGTTACTGACGATGCCGGAAGCACGGTCAGCCTGACCACGAAGGTCTATTCCTGCAAGCAATCGAAGAACGAGCAAGAATATGATAAAGCAATCTGAATATCGCAAATATATATGAGGTATTGATAATGGTGGGGATCCGTAAGCGGTCTTGGTCTGGTCGTTGGACACAAACGAAGTACACGAAGTTGCAATGGCTAACTTTTAACTAAACAAATCCCAAGGAAAAGTTACTAGATGGATCTACTTATATAGGAGCAAGGGGTGGCGGCCAAGGAGGTGGGAGGACGTCCCAAGGCAGCCTAAAACTAAATCTAGGTCGTACAAGGCCAATGGGCCCAAGTGGAGGTGATGTAACACCTTTGGACTTGTAGTTTGACTCGGATTCTGCTGCAGCATCGGATTGTTTCGTCCACAACTCAACGCTCCGGACGAATTTGAAGGTGATTCCAATTGGGTTGGAAAGTACACGAAATCTAGTTTCCAACAAAAAAAGAATCACCCAATTCGGAGTCCGTATGAAAAACTTGTGTGCGTTTTGAGTCAGGTATGTGTGTGCAGTCCGAATCTGAATCCAGAAAGTGAGAGACTTGGACTCTATCTTCTCTTGGGCCAAAAGTGACGTGAGAGAACTTTTTGGACAGCAAATAAACATCTCTTTCTTCCTTATCTTCATATGTGGATTGTACAAATGTCCCATACACCTACAATTAGACAAAACACAAAAGTGTGTGAAGTATTTTTGTTCTGGATAACATAAATAGATTATTGAATAGTTTGCACTAGAAATCACCTAACAAATATGCATATATGCAATACTTTTTGTCATATCCAAGGTAGTCATGTCCTCATCATCCTCCCCTTCTTGAAAATAAAGCCGTCCTCGGCGTTGCTTAATCTGAAATGTGGCTAACAAAAGAGACAAGGTGTACATGTTGTATATGTATATGTCATCCATTTTTACTTCCCTTGATTTTTGCATATATGACACATGAATAGATGAGTAACTTGCATAGTTCATAAAATCTAAAGCCAAAAAATTAGCACAAGAAGTAGAAGGCATGAAAATATTGCAACTCAGTTTGCACATATAAGTGAAGCTCTTATTCATTTCAAAAGATTGACAATGTTCATCATTAAACCATCCCAACATTGGTGAATAAACCTTACTTGCATCAAATTTACATGCTACAACATGCTTAAATAAGCAAACATGCAATAAGTCATTCAACACAGAACCATCACCAAGATTAGACGTCATATCAAAATGATTAAACATTGGTTCTTTTGCATCAATAGTTAATTCAATGGGTGCACTCAAAATTGTTGGTATTTCAGTTGTTTGATCACATGGCAAAGTCAAATTATCAACGTAGTCCTCTAAAATAGGTGGTGTGATCAAAGTAGTGGGTAGCTCATCAGATGGTGCATTCAAATTGACAAGGCATTCATCATTCTCATGTAGAGATGGAAGATCAGTACCTTTGTCATTACCTCTTATGATCAACTCAGATGATGTAGCCACTCTCGGGGGCGATGTGTCACATGGTGGAGGTGATGTAGTCCTGACAACAACGGATGTGGTTGTCATAGTATGCCTAGTAGTTGAAGGAACAATCATATCAACTCTTGGAATGTGCATCGTGCGCTTGTTCTCCTCGTGGCCAACACGTCGTTTTATTTCCTGTTCAGCTTTGCAAGCAAGATGAAACAAATGGTCCATAGGATAACACTCTTCATGAATTAGTATCTCTTGAATATCACGGTTTAATCCTCCCCAAAATCTATCCATAAAATCATCTTCACTTTCTTCTAAAGAGGAATGCAACAAGGTAGTTTGTAAATCATCATAATATTTTGTTACAGTTTCACTACCTTGTTTTAAGTGTTGCTACTTCTTAATCATGTCACGAGTATAATAAGCAGGGACGAAAGTATGTCGCATGGCAAGTTTCAAATCATCCCAAGTAGTAGGTATATAATCAGGGTGTAACCGACAATATTCACTCCACCAAACCAAAGCATAACCAGTGAAAGAACCAACCGCAACCTTAACCTTTTTATGTTCATTGAAATTATGGGAAGCAAATATATTTTTTATGTCGAACTCCCATTCAATATATAAAGCAGGTTTAAAACGGCCATTAAATGGTGGTATAGATACATTAACCTGATCATGTGCATTTGGATGTTTGTGCACCTCTCGTGACGGTTGTGGTATTTGCAAAGGTGGTGATAGAGGCAAAGGTGTCCCGTCTTTCGATGAGATGGTGGATTTCGCTTTGGTGGAAGTCGACTTTGACGATCCGACTACGAACGTGCGAGGACGTCGCGCCTTAGCAATCGCTAAACCAACTCCGAGAGGTTATTGACCACGCCGGAGCACGATCAACCTGACCACGAGGGTCTGTTTCCTGCGAGCAAACGAAGAACAAGCAAGAAACTAAGATTGCAATCTGGATATTGCGAATATAAGATGAAAGCTTTATTGATCAAGGTGGGGTTCTGTGACGCCTTTGTCTGGTCGTTGAACACAAACGAAGTACGCGAAGTTGCAGCTATGGCGAACTTTTAATCTAAACAAAACCCAAAGTCTAAACGATGCCCTAAGGGCTGTATATATGGAGGAAGAGGGGGGAATTTCGTGGCCCTTGGTGGAGGAGTCCGAAATCAACCCTATCTCTTGTTTCCCCACACATACGGACTCTAAAAATAGCCTATACTTATGTATTTCAAAATTACATGGGCCTGGCCCAATAATAAGGTGACGCAGCACCTAAAATAGCCTCGGGACGAAATTTATGAAGTGGCATCTTGTATATTTCGTCCAAGGCTTCATGCACCCATTATGGTGGCTTCAAAGTCCTGAAATCATCACTTGTAACTCCGTTCTTGTTCCCCTTGCGCATGCCATCATCTCCATGCTTGTTCTTGCTCCAATGTTCATCCTTCTCCAAGCTAGGCCCTTCATTTGTAAGCAAAACAAATGTATCCAATTTAGGCAGCATCATATTCTCATGAACATTAGAATCATTACCAAGAAACGAAAGTACCTGGTAATTTAGTTGGCGTGCACGAGCTCTAGTAATTGGTCCAGTATGTATAGCAGCAGGGGCTGTGGGTGTAACAATTGTATTGATATCCTCATCAAAACCATACACAACTTCAAAAGGGCACATCTTAGTAGTAGAATGCAATGAACGATTATAAGCAAATTCAATATGAGGCAAGCATTCCTCCCACATTTTCTTATTATTCTTCAAAACAGCCCTAAGCATAGTAGACAATGTTCTATTGACTACTTCAGTTTGTCCATCAGTTTGGGGGTGACAAGTAGTACTAAAAAGCAGTTTAGTCCCCAACTTAGCCCATAAACATCTCCAAAAGTGGCTAAGAAATTTAGTATCACGATCTGAAACAATAGTATTTGGCACACCATGCAAGCGAATAATTTCACGAAAGAACAAATCAGCAACATTAACAGCATCATCGCTTTTATGACATGGTATAAAGTGTGCCATTTTCGAGAATCTATCCACGACAACAAATATGCTATCCCTCCCCTTCTTTGTTCGAGGTAAACCTAAAACAAAGTCCATAGATATATCCTCCCAAGGAACACTAGGTACAGGCAAAGGTATATATAAACCATGAGGATTGAGTCGTGACTTAGCTTTTTGACATGTAGTGCAGCGAGCAATAAAACGCTCAACATCCCGTCTCATCTTTGGCCAAAAGAAATGTGTAGCAAGTACGTCCTCCGTCTTCTTCACGCCAAAGTGTCCCCATTAATCCTCCTCCATGCGCCTCATGCAACAACAAAAGACGAACGGAGCTAGCTGGAATGCATAGCTTGTTAGCACGAAACACAAATCCATCGTTAACAACAAACTTGTTCCACATTCTTCCTTCTTTACAATTCTGCATTACATCTTTAAAATCAGCATCATGCACATATTGATCTTTGATGGTCTCTAAACCAAATATTTTGAAGTCAAGTTGTGAAAGCATAGTATAGCGACGAGACAATGCATCAGCAATAACATTTTTTTTCCCTTCTTGTGTTTAATGACATAAGGGAAAGTCTCAATGAATTCAACCCATTTAGCATGTCTACGATTCAGTTTAGCTTGACTTTTAATATGTTTCAAAGATTCATGATCAGAATGTATAACAAATTCTTTGGGCCATAAATAATGTTGCCATGTTTCTAAAGTCCGAACAAGAGCATATAATTCTTTATCATAAGTAGAATAATTCAGACTAGGCCCACTCAATTTTTCAGAAAAGTATGCAACAGGTTTGCCATCTTGTAATAACACACCTCCTAATCCAATTCCACTAGCATCACATTCAAGCTCAAAAGTCTTATTAAAATCAGGAAGTTGGAGTAAAGGAGCATGTGTCAACTTATCTTTCAATACTGTGAAGGCTTCTTCCTGTGCGGTACCCCAAACAAAAGGCACATCCTTCTTTGTAAGCTCGTTGAGAGGTGCGGCAATGGTGCTGAAATCTCTCACAAAACGCCTATAGAATCCAGCGAGGCCAAGAAAACTCCTCACTTGTGTGACCGTTTTGGGCTGCGGCCAACTCTCAATAGCTTCAATCTTGGCTTTGTCAACTTCAATTCCCTGTGGAGTAACAACATAGCCAAGAAAAGATACTCGGTCGGTGCAAAAGGTGCACTTCCCAAGGTTACCAAACAAACGTGCATCACGTAGAGCAATAAAAACAGCACGTAAATGTTCCAAATGTTCTTCCAAAGATCTGCTATAAATCAGTATATCATCAAAATAGACTACCACAAATCGTCCAATGAAAGCACGTAAAACTTCGTTCATTAGTCTCATGAAAGTACTAGGCGCATTAGTTAACCCAAAAGGCATGACTAACCACTCATATAATCCAAACTTAGTTTTAAATGCTGTTTTCCATTCATCTCCCAATTTCATACGAATTTGATGGTATCCACTACGCAAATCAACTTTGGAGAATATTGTAGAGCCACTCAATTCATCAAGCATATCATCTAGCCTAGGAATAGGATGATGATAACGAATAGTAATATTATTAATGTCTCTACAATCAACACACATACGTGATGTACCATCCTTTTTCGGCACTAGAATAATAGGAACAGCACAAGGACTAAGGGATTCGCGTATATAACCTTTGTCGAGCAGCTCTTGTACTTGACGCATAATCTCCTTCGTCTCCTCTGGATTGGTACGATATGGTGCACGGTTTGGCAGTGAAGCACCGGGAATTAATGTCAATTTGATGCTCAATCCCTCGAATAGGCGGTAATCCCGGTGGCACGTCTTGTGGAAAGACGTCAGCGAACTCCTGCAAAATGTTAGTGACAGCAGGAGGCAAAGAGGAAGGCACGTCCTCGAATGAAAATAATGCCTCTTTGCACACAAAAGCATAGCAAACAGATTTGCTGAAATCTAGCTCATCAATATCAGATTTGGTGGCAAATAAACATGCACTTTTCTATTTAATTTCAGAAGCAACACGAGATGGTTTATTATTAGGCTTCATTTGTTGCTCAAATTCTTTTGCCACAATCTGATTTTCACTCTTATTCGTCTCCTGTTTTGCTTTATTAGCTCTATTAATATCATCTTTCAAAATGGAATCAAGAGTCATAGGAAGCAAAGTAATATTTTTATCCTTATGAACAAGAGTATAGTGATTGTTTCTACCATGGTGTACAGAATTTTTATCAAATTGCCATGGTCTACCAAGTAATAAGGAACATGCTTGCATAGGTACCACATCACAATCAACATAATCAGCATATGTAGAGATACTAAAATGCACACGAACAGTACGTGTTACCTTAACCTTGCCGCTGTTGTTGAACCATTGGATGTAATAAGGATGTGGATGTGGTCTTGTGGTGAGAGAAAGCTTCTCCACCATCTCCATGCTAGCCAA
>NC_041380.1:223042362-223057601 GCF_002162155.2 Triticum dicoccoides | reverse complement strand
CGGACCCAAAAACTGGAAACGGGTCAAAAAAAACTTCCTATAATGGCACCTGTCTCAAAACACTCAGAAACACCTAAAAATAGGATAGCCAGAATTTTTTTCGAAAAATGCGTTTTCGAAAAATTTTGGGCCTAAACGGAGCGTGGCTACCCGACTCTTTTTTTTTTCTGAAACCTACTCCGGCAAGGAAACACGAATCGGAATCTAGATGGATCCCGAAAACAAACCTAATAAGCAAAGAACTCGGATTGGTGGTGGATATATGGTGGTGGTATATGGCAGCGGTGGTGGTGGCGGTGGTAGTATATGGATATGGATCGGTGGTGGTATATGGACACGGATTGGTGGTGGTATATGGATACGGATTCGGTGCGGTGGTGGTAGACGGCAGGGGCGATGATGATGGTGCGGCGGCGGCGTGACAACTTATGACCAGAACTCGAAACTCTACAAGACTAGACTCTAAGACCAGCAACTAGACACGACGATGCAACCGCAAATTCAACAAAGCAAAACCCTAAAAAGATTATGCAAGGCTCAGATTGGTTCGGATATGATGAACTAACCCTAAAAAAATTTTTGTGGCTTTTTCGTGGACTATAGGTATGAAGAACAGACTCGATCTAAACTACGAAAAACTGTAAAATCTCACCGAGCAACCTGGAACTCTAATACCACTTGATAGAGGCAAAGGTGTCCCGTCTTTCGATGAGATGGTGGATTTCGCTTTGGTGGAAGTCGACTTTGACGATCCGACTACGAACGTGCGAGGACGTCGCGCCTTAGCAATCGCTAAACCAACTCCGAGAGGTTATTGACCACGCCGGAGCACGATCAACCTGACCACGAGGGTCTGTTTCCTGCGAGCAAACGAAGAACAAGCAAGAAACTAAGATTGCAATCTGGATATTGCGAATATAAGATGAAAGCTTTATTGATCAAGGTGGGGTTCTGTGACGCCTTTGTCTGGTCGTTGAACACAAACGAAGTACGCGAAGTTGCAGCTATGGCGAACTTTTAATCTAAACAAAACCCAAAGTCTAAACGATGCCCTAAGGGCTGTATATATGGAGGAAGAGGGGGGAATTTCGTGGCCCTTGGTGGAGGAGTCCGAAATCAACCCTATCTCTTGTTTCCCCACACATACGGACTCTAAAAATAGCATATACTTATGTATTTCGAAATTACATGGGCCTGGCCCAATAATAAGGTGACGCAGCACCTAAAATAGCCTTGGGACGAAATTTATGAAGTGGCATCTTGTATATTTCGTCCAAGGCTTCATGCACCCATTATGGTGGCTTCAAAGTCCTGAAATCATCACTTGTAACTCCATTCTTGTTCCCCTTGCGCATGCCATCATCTCCATGCTTGTTCTTGCTCCAATGTTCATCCCTCTCCAAGCTAGGCCCTTCATTTGTAAGCAAAACAAAGGTATCCAATTTAGGCAGCATCATATTCTCATGAACATTAGAATCATTACCAAGAAACGAAAGTACCTGGTAATTTAGTTGGCGTGCACGAGCTCTAGTAATTGGTCCAGTATGTATAGCAGCAGGGGCTGTGGGTGTAACAATTGTATTGATGTCCTCATCAGGTGGTGGCACGTCTCCCGCGATCGACAAAGCCCATGAATTGACTCTGGATCCTGTCATGATCAGTAGAACAAGAAACAAAACCCAAAAATAATTTTCCTATAACTACTAGGATGTGGTGGTAAAACGCTCATAGTAAAGTAAATATCAATGTCTTACAAGTTCTTACCATGCAGCAGGCGGTGATCGGCAACCAGCGGTGTCAAGTAACTCCGAATATTGAGTAAAGCGATTGCCAGGGGAGCGTACTATACACGATGTAGAAATATGTGGAGCTGGGTTGGCTATATATGGTAGCAAAAGATTAGCAATAATCAATTCAAAGATGCAATGTTGAATAAACGCTCAACGACGGTACTGTGCTGGTCCTAGGCTAGACCGGACTAGAGACGCGAGCCTAGAACACTAATGAGGTCACGGCGTAGCACAACTAGCATCAATGAAGGATACTAAGTAGCTCTTGACAGCAAGATATAAGTGAAGATCACAACGGCAGTGAAGATAATGATGAAAAACAACTGCCAAGCAGGATATACAACAACTCTCTCTCCAACTTTCCTCTTGAAAAGTTTGAGACAATTTTCTGATAAATTCTTTCATAGAGTGATACTAACTCAAGCTTTCCAATGCAAAAAGAATCACTCAATTCGGAGTTGATATGAGGAGTCTAAGAATTCTAAAACTGGCGTGAAAAATTGGAACAAGTTGTGTTCACGAACTTCGGAGGGCAAAAAGACCTATTTAGAAGCCGATTTTGAGGTATCAAATATTAAACTAGCTTCTGCAACTATTTAGATGCGGCTCGTCGCTATCTTCAATTTGAGTACTCACGGAGCCAAAACGGATTTCGTATGAGGAAGATACACCTGTTTTACTGAACAGTGCGCAAAACAGATTCCAATCCGAATTCAGGTACGAGATTGATTCTAGATAGATCCAATTTTTTTTCTTCTCTCTTTTTTTTTCTCACGCCTTTTTTTTCTTTTTCTGCTTCCTCTTTTTCTTTTTTTTCCTTTTTTCTCTTTTTTTTCTTTATCTTCTTTTTCTCCCTCTTTCCAAGACAAACTAGATAAGATGTAGATTGGATCAAGCGAAGATGGGAACGATCTCAACTATGATTATGACAGTGAACAGTGGGTAGCACGTGGAGGAAATTGATGGATGGGTGCTGGACAGCGGAAGGGATAACGATGCAGCGGCGACGTGACTAATGTGAACAGAACTCGAAACTCTAAACGACCTAGACACTAAGACCAGCAACTCGACACGACGATGCAACCGATAATTCAACTATGCAAGCAATGAAAAGAAAATTGCAAAGTCTCAGACTGGCTTGGACAAAGGATGAATAGATCTAACTCTTTTTTGTGGATTTTTCTTGGACAATAGGTAAGAAAATAAATCTAATCTAGGAAAAACTGGAAATTCTCACCGAGCAACCTGAAAACTGATACCACTTGATAGAGGCGAGGGTGTCCCGATCTTTCGATGAGATGATAACTATCGATTTGGTGGAGACGACTTTGACGATCCGACTACAAACGTGCACGACGTTGCGCCTTAGCAATCGCTAAACCAATCTCCTGAGGTTACTGACGATGCCGGAAGCACGATCAGCCTGACCACGAAGGTCTATTCCTGCAAGCAATCGAAGAACGAGCAAGAATATGATAAAGCAATCTGAATATCGCAAATATATATGAGGTATTGATAATGGTGGGGATCCGTAAGCGGTCTTGGTCTGGTCGTTGGACACAAATGAAGTACACGAAGTTGCAATGGCTAACTTTTAACTAAACAAATCCCAAGGAAAAGCTACTAGATGGATCTACTTATATAGGAGCAAGGGGTGGCGGCCAAGGAGGTGGGAGGACGTCCCAAGGCAGCCTAAAACTAAATCTAGGTCGTACAAGGCCAATGGGCCCAAGTGGAGGTGATGTAACACCTTTGAACTTGTAGTTTGACTCGGATTCTGCTGCAGCATCAGATTGTTCCGTCCACAACTCAACGCTCCGGACGAATTTGAAGGTGATTCCAATTGGGTTGGAAAGTACACGAAATCTAGTTTCCAACAAAAAAAGAATCACCCAATTCGGAGTCCGTATGAAAAACTTGTGTGCGTTTTGAGTCAGGTATGTCTGTGCAGTCCGAATCTGAATGCAGAAAGTGAGAGACTTGGACTCTATCTTCTCTTGGGCCAAAAGTGACGTGAGAGAACTTTTTGGACAGCAAATAAACATCTCTTTCTTCCCTATCTTCATATGTGGATTGTACAAATGTCCCATACACCTGCAATTAGACAAAACACAAAAGTGTGTGAAGTATTTTTGTTCTGGATAACATAAATAGATTATTGAATAGTTTACACTAGAAATCACCTGACAAATATGCATATATGCAATATTTTTTGTCATATCCAAGGTAGTCATGTCCTCATCAACAAGGGCTTCTCGACAAAGGTTATATACGCGAATCTCTTAGTCCTTGTGTTGTTCCTATTATTCTAGTGCCGAAAAAGGATGGTACATCACGTATGTGTGTTGATTGTAGAGGCATTAATAATATTACTATTCGTTATCGTCATCCTATTCCTAGGCTAGATGATATGCTTGATGAATTGAGTGGCTCTACAGTATTCTCCAAAGTTGATTTGCGTAGTGGCTACCATCAAATTCGTATGAAATTGGGAGATGAATGGAAAACAGCATTTAAAACTAAGTTTGGATTATATGAGTGGTTAGTCATGCCTTTTGGGTTAACTAATGCACCTAGTACTTTCATGAGATTAATGAACGAAGTTTTACGTGCTTTCATTGGACGATTTGTGGTAGTTTACTTTGATGGCATATTGATTTATAGCAGATCTTTGGAAGAACATTTGGACGATTTGTGGTAGTTTACGTGCTTTCATTGGACGATTTACGTGCTGTTTTTATTGCTCTATGTGATGCACGTTTGTTTGGTAACCTTGGGAAGTGCACCTTTTGCACCGACCGAGTATCTTTTCTTGGCTATGTTGTTACTCCACAGGGAATTGAAGTTGATAAAGCCAAGATTGAAGCTATTGAGAGTTGGCCGCAGCCCAAAACGGTCACACAAGTGAGGAGTTTTCTTGGCCTCGCTGGATTCTATAGGCGTTTTGTGAGAGATTTCAGCACCATTGCTGCACCTCTCAATGAGCTTACAAAGAAAGATGTGCCTTTTCTTTGGGGTACCGCACAGGAAGAAGCCTTCACGGTATTGAAAGATAAGTTGACACATGCTCCTTTACTCCAACTTCCTGATTTTAATAAGACTTTTGAGCTTGAATGTGATGCTAGTGGAATTTGGATTAGGAGGTGTGTTATTACAAGATGGCAAACCTGTTGCATACTTTTCTGAAAAATTGAGTGGGCCTAGTCTGAATTATTCTACTTATGATAAAGAATTATATGCTCTTGTTCGGACTTTAGAAACATGGCAACATTATTTATGGCCCAAAGAATTTGTTATACATTCTGATCATGAATCTTTGAAACATATTAAAAGTCAAGATAAACTGAATCGTAGACATGCTAAATGGGTTGAATTCATTGAGACTTTCCCTTATGTCATTAAACACAAGAAGGGAAAAGAAAATGTTATTGCTGATGCATTGTCTCGTCGCTATACTATGCTTTCACAACTTGACTTCAAAATATTTGGTTTGGAGACCATCAAAGATCAATATGTGCATGATGCTGATTTTAAAGATGTAATGCAGAATTGTAAAGAAGGAAGAATGTGGAACAAGTTTGTCGTTAACGATGGATTTGTGTTTCGTGCTAACAAGCTATGCATTCCAGCTAGCTCTGTTCGTCTTTTGTTGTTGCAGGAGGCGCATGGAGGAGGATTAATGGGACACTTTGGCGTGAAGAAGACGGAGGACGTACTTGCTACACATTTCTTTTGGCCAAAGATGAGACGGGATGTTGAGCGTTTTATTGCTCGATGCACTATATGTCAAAAAGCTAAGTCACGACTTAATCCTCATGGTTTATATATGCCTTTGCCTGTACCTAGTGTTCCTTGGGAGGATATATCTATGGACTTTGTTTTAGGTTTACCTCGAACAAAGAAGGGGAGGGATAGCATATTTGTTGTCGTGGATAGATTCTCGAAAATGGCACACTTTATACCATGTCATAAAAGCGATGATGCTGTTAATGTTGCTGATTTGTTCTTTCGTGAAATTATTCGCTTGCATGGTGTGCCAAATACTATTGTTTCAGATCATGATACTAAATTTCTTAGCCACTTTTGGAGATGTTTATGGGCTAAGTTGGGGACTAAACTGCTTTTTAGTACTACTTGTCACCCCCAAACTGATGGACAAACTGAAGTAGTCAATAGAACGTTGTCTACTATGCTTAGGGCTGTTTTGAAGAATAATAAGAAAATGTGGGAGGAATGCTTGCCTCATATTGAATTTGCTTATAATCGTTCATTGCATTCTACTACTAAGATGTGCCCTTTTGAAGTTGTGTATGGTTTCCTACGTCGTGCACCTATTGATTTGTTGCCTCTTCCATCTTCGGAGAAGGTTAATTTTGATGCTAAACAACGTGCTGAATTGATTTTAAAAATGCATGAGTTAACTAAGGAAAACATTGAGCGTATGAATGCTAAATATAAACTTGCTGGAGATAAGGGTAGAAAACATGTTGTGTTTGCACCTGGAGATCTTGTTTGGTTACATTTGCGTAAGGATAGATTTCCTGATTTGCGCAAATCAAAGCTAATGCCACGTGCTGATGGTCCCTTTAAGGTGTTAGAGAAAATAAATGATAATGCATATAAACTTGAGCTGCCTGCAGATTTTGGGGTTAGTCCCACTTTTAACATTGCAGATTTGAAGCCTTATTTGGGTGAGGAAGATGAACTTCCGTCGAGGACGACTTCATTTCAAGAAGGGGATGATGATGAGGACATCAATACAATTGTTACACCCACAGCCCCTGCTGCTATACATACTGGACCAATTACTAGAGCTCGTGCACGCCAACTAAATTACCAGGTACTTTCGTTTCTTGGTAATGATTCTAATGTTCATGAGAATATGATGCTGCCTAAATTGGATACATTTGTTTTGCTTACAAATGAAGGGCCTAGCTTGGAGAAGGATGAACATTGGAGCAATAACAAGCATGGAGATGATGGCATGCGCAAGGGGAACAAGAACGGAGTTACAAGTGATGATTTCAGGACTTTGAAGCCACCATAATGGGTGCATGAAGCCTTGGACGAAATATACAAGATGCCACTTCATAAATTTCGTCCCGAGGCTATTTTAGGTGCTGCGTCACCTTATTATTGGGCCAGGCCCATGTAATTTCGAAATACATAAGTATAGGCTATTTTTAGAGTCCGTATGTGTGGGGAAACAAGAGATAGGGTTGATTTCGGACCCCTCCACCAAGGGCCACGAAATTCCCCCCTCTTCCTCCATATATACAGCCCTTAGGGCATCGTTTAGACTTTGGGTTTTGTTTAGATTAAAAGTTCGCCATAGCTGCAACTTCGCGTACTTCGTTTGTGTTCAACGACCAGACAGAGGCGTCACAGAACCCCACCTTGATCAATAAAGCTTTCATCTTATATTCGCAATATCCAGATTGCAATCTCAGTTTCTTGCTTGTTCTTCGTTTGCTCGCAGGAAACAGACCCTCGTGGTCAGGTTGATCGTGCTCCGGCGTGGTCAATAACCTCTCGGAGTTGGTTTAGCGATTGCTAAGGCGCGACGTCCTCGCACGTTCGTAGTCGGATCGTCAAAGTCAACTGCCACCAAAGCGATATCCATCATCTCATCGAAAGACGGGACACCTTTGCCTCTATCACTAAGTTTAGATTATATGAGTGGTTAGTCATGCCTTTTGGGTTAACTAATGCACCTAGTACTTTCATGAGATTAATGAACGAAGTTTTACGTGCTTTCATTGGACGATTTGTGGTAGTTTACTTTGATGACATATTGATTTATAGCAGATCTTTGGAAGAACATTTGGAACATTTACGTGCTATTTTTATTGCTCTACGTGATGCACGTTTGTTTGGTAACCTTGGGAAGTGCACCTTTTGCACCGACCGAGTATCTTTTCTTGGCTATGTTGTTACTCCACAGGGAATTGAAGTTGATAAAGCCAAGATTGAAGCTATTGAGAGTTGGCCGCAACCCAAAACGGTCACACAAGTGAGGAGTTTTCTTGGCCTCGCTGGATTCTATAGGCGTTTTGTGAGAGATTTCAGCACCATTGCTGCACCTCTCAATGAGCTTACAAAGAAAGATGCGCCTTTTCTTTGGGGTACCGCACAGGAAGAAGCCTTCTCGGTATTGAAAGATAAGTTGACACATGCTCCTTTACTCCAACTTCCTGATTTTAATAAGACTTTTGAGCTTGAATGTGATGCTAGTGGAATTGGATTAGGCGGTGTGTTATTACAAGATGGCAAACCTGTTGCATACTTTTCTGAAAAATTGAGTGGGCCTAGTCTAAATTATTCTACTTATGATAAAGAATTATATGCTCTTGTTCGGACTTTAGAAACATGGCAACATTATTTATGGCCCAAAGAATTTGTTATACATTCTGATCATGAATCTTTGAAACATATTAAAAGTCAAGCTAAACTGAATCGTAGACATGCTAAATGGGTTGAATTCATTGAGACTTTTCCTTATGTCATTAAACACAAGAAGGGAAAAGAAAATGTTATTGCTGATGCATTGTCTCGCCTCTATACTATGCTTTCACAACTTGACTTCAAAATATTTGGTTTGGAGACCATCAAAGATCAATATGTGCATGATGCTGATTTTAAAGATGTAATGCAGAATTGTAAAGAAGGAAGAATGTGGAACAAGTTTGTTGTTAACGATGGATTTGTGTTTCGTGCTAACAAGCTATGCATTCCAGCTAGCCCCGTTCGTCTTTTGTTGTTGCAGGAGGCGCATGGAGGAGGATTAATGGGACACTTTGGCGTGAAGAAGACGGAGGACGTACTTGCTACACATTTCTTTTGGCCAAAGATGAGACGGGATGTTGAGCGTTTTATTGCTCGCTGCACTACATGTCAAAAAGCTAAGTCACGACTCAATCCTCATGGTTTATATATGCCTTTGCCTGTACCTAGTATTCCTTGGGAGGATATATCTATGGACTTTGTTTTAGGTTTACCTCGAACAAAGAAGGGGAGGGATAGCATATTTGTTGTCGTGGATAGATTCTCGAAAATGGCACACTTTATACCATGTCATAAAAGCGATGATGCTGTTAATGTTGCTGATTTGTTCTTTCGTGAAATTATTCGCTTGCATGGTGTGCCAAATACTATTGTTTCAGATCGTGATACTAAATTTCTTAGCCACTTTTGGAGATGTTTATGGGCTAAGTTGGGGACTAAACTGCTTTTTAGTACTACTTGTCACCCCCAAACTGACGGACAAACTGAAGTAGTCAATAGAACGTTGTCTACTATGCTTAGGGTTGTTTTGAAGAATAATAAGAAAATGTGGGAGCAATGCTTGCCTCATATTGAATTTGCTTATAATCGTTCATTGCATTCTACTACTAAGATGTGCCCTTTTGAAGTTGTGTATGGTTTCCTACCTCGTGCACCTATTGATTTGTTGCCTCTTCCATCTTCGGAGAAGGTTAATTTTGATGCTAAACAACGTGCTGAATTGATTTTAAAAATGCATGAGTTAACTAAGGAAAACATTGAGCGTATGAATGCTAAATATAAACTTGCTGGAGATAAGGTTAGAAAACATGTTGTGTTTGCACCTGGAGATCTTGTTTGGTTACATTTGCGTAAGGATAGATTTCCTGATTTGCGCAAATCAAAGCTAATGCCACGTGCTGATGGTCCCTTTAAGGTGTTAGAGAAAATAAATGATAATGCATATAAACTTGAGCTGCCTGCAGATTTTGGGGTTAGTCCCACTTTTAACATTGCAGATTTGAAGCCTTATTTGGGTGAGGAAGATGAGTTTCCGTCGAGGACGACTTCATTTCAAGAAGGGGAGGATGATGAGGACATCAATACCATTGTTACACCCACAGCCCCTACTGCTACATATACGGGACCAATTACTAGAGCTCGCGCACGCCAATTAAATTATCAGGTACTTTCGTTTCTTGGTAATGATTCTAATGTTCATGAGAATATGATGCTGCCTAAATTGGATACATTTGTTTTGCTTACAAATGAAGGGCCTAGCTTGGAGAAGAATGAGCATTGGAGCAAGAATAAGCATGGAGATGATGCCATGCGCAAGGGGAACAAGAACGGAGTTACAAGTGATGATTTCAGGACTTTGAAGCCACCATAATGGGTGCATGAAGCCATGGACGAAATATACAAGATGCCACTTCATAAATTTCGTCCCGAGGCTATTTTAGGTGCTGCGTCACCTTATTATTGGGCCAGGCCCATGTAATTTCGAAATACATAAGTATAGGCTATTTTTAGAGTCCGTATGTGTGGGGAAACAAGAGATAGGGTTGATTTCGGACCCCTCCACCAAGGGCCACGAAATTCCCCCCTCTTCCTCCATATATACAGCCCTTAGGGCATCGTTTAGACTTTGGGTTTTGTTTAGATTAAAAGTTCGCCATAGCTGCAACTTCGCGTACTTCATTTGTGTTCAACGACCAGACAAAAGCGTCACAGAACCCCACCTTGATCAATAAAGCTTTCATCTTATATTCGCAATATCCAGATTGCAATCTTAGTTTCTTGCTTGTTCTTCGTTTGCTCGCAGGAAACAGACCCTCGTGGTCAGGTTGATCGTGCTCCGGCGTGGTCAATAACCTATCGGAGTTAGTTTAGCGATTGCTAAGGCGCGACGTCCTCGCACGTTCGTAGTCGGATCGTCAAAGTCGACTTCCACCAAAGCGATATCCATCATCTCATCGAAAGACGGGACACCTTTGCCTCTATCAGTCTAGCCTAGGACCAGCACAGTACCGTCGTTGAGCGTTTATTCAACATTGCATCTCTGAATTGATTATTGCTAATCTTTTGCTACCATATATAGCCAACCCAGCTCCACATATTTCTACATCGTGTATACGTACGTTCCCCTGGCAATCGCTTTACACAATCTTCAGAGTTATTTGACACCGTTGGTTGCCTGTCACCACCTGTTGCTTGGTAAGAACTTGTAAGATATTGATATTTGCTTTACTGTGAGCGCTTTACCACCACACCCTAGTAGTTCATAGGAACATTATTCTTGAATTTTGTTTCTTGTTTCTACTAATCATGACAGGTTCCGAAGATAGAAGTTCTTGGACGACGGACACATCTTCACCATCACGAGAGTTGGGACAACACACACAAGCACATGGTCAGGTTATCTTTTTACCGTCATTTGAGGGTAGATTTAATCCTACTACATATCTAGCTTGGGAGCTTGAAGTAGAACAAGTTTTTAGTCACCATGACTTTTCTGAACTTGAGCGAGTGCGAGCAGCCACTAGAGCATTTACTGATTTTGCTTCTGTTTGGTGGAGTGTACATTGTAAGAAAAACATTGATAACCAACCCACAACTTGGAAAGTTTTGAAAGCTGTAATGAGACAACAATTTTTCCCTCCTTATTATCGTCGTAAATTGCTTCGCAAATTTGAACAATTTAAACAAGGCAACAACACTGTTCATGCTTACTACCAAGAGTTCAAATCTTATATGCATCATTGTGACATAGAAGAATCTGAGAATGATACAATGAATAGATTTTTTGGTGGTTTGAACCATGATATTCAGGCAAGATTTCAGTATATTCCTCGTTGCATTACTGGTATGTATGTCCGTGCTTGTACCTTTGAGAGACAGATAAAGGAGGATGCATTAGGTGACTACAACAGCTACTATTCCAGTTCATGCTCACCACCGCCGGTGGGTTCCTCCATCATTGCACCTCGGATTATGAGCGCGGCATCATCTCAAGGGTATGGTACATTGTCAACGTCCGTACCTACATCAGCTACATCTTTGCCACAAGGTAACAGTAAAGGTATTGATGATATAACTTCACATGAGAATGATGCATGCCTAGTTAACTTGAATGCGTCATGTATTGAGTTACCTGTTGATTTGAGCACACCACCTATTTTAGAGAATCTTGTTACTATCATGAATGCGTCATGTGATCAAACAACTGAAATATCAACAATTTTGAGTGCACCCATTGAATTAACTGTTGATGCAAAAGAACTAATGTTTAATCATTTTGATATGGCCTCCAATCTTGGTGATGATTCTGTGTCCAATGACTTATTGCATGTTTGCTTATTTAAGCATGTTGTAGCATGTAAATTTGATGCATGTGAGGTTTATTCACGAATGTTGGGATGGTTTAATGATGAACATTGTCAATCTTTTGAAATGAATAAGAGCTTCACTTATATGTGCAAACTGAGTTCTAATATTTTCATGCCTTCTACTTCTTGTGATAACTTTTTGGCTTCAGTTTTTATGAACTATGAAAGTTACTCATGTATACATGTGTCATACGTGCAAAAATCAAGGGAAGTTAAACTGGATGACATATACATATACAACATGTACACCTTGTCTCTTTTGTTAGCCACATTTCAGATTAAGCAACGCCGAGGACGGCTTTGTTTTCAAAAAGGGGAGGATGATGAGGACATGACTACCTTGGATACGACCAAAAATATTGCATACATGCATAATTGTCAGGTGATTTCTAATGCAAACTATTCAATATTTTATTTATGTTATCCAGAAAAAAAATACATCACACACTTTTGTGTTTTGTCTAATTGCAGGTGTATGGGACATTTGTACAATCCACATATGAAGATAAGGGAAAAGGAGAAGTTTATGTTGTGTTCAAAAAGTCCTCTCACGTCACTTTTGGGCCAAGAGAAGATAGAGTCCAAGTCTCTCACGTTCTGGATTCAGATTCGGACTGCACAGACATACCTGACTCAAAACGCCAACAACTTTTTCATACGGACTCCGAATTGGGTGATTCTTTTTTGTTGGAAACTAGATTTCGTGCTCTTTCCAACCCAATTGGATTCACCTTCAAATTCGTCCAGAGCGTTGAGTTACGGACGAAACAATCTGACGTTGCAGCAGAATCCGAGTCAAACTAGAAGCCCAAAGGTGTTGCATCACCTCCACTTGGGTCCATGAGCCTTGTACGACCTAGGGTTAGTTTTAGGCTGCCTTGGGACGTCCTCCCACCTCCTTGGCCGCCACCCCTTGCTCCTATATAAGTAGATCCATCTAGTAGCTTTTTCCTTGGGTTTTGTTTAGATTAAAAGTTCGCCATAGCTGCAACTTCGCGTACTTCGTTTGTGTTCAACGACCAGACAAAGGCTTCACAGAACCCCACCTTGATCAATAAAGCTTTCATCTTATATTCGCAATATCCAGATTGCAATCTCAGTTTCTTGCTTGTTCTTCGTTTGCTCGCAGGAAACAGACCCTCGTGGTCAGGTTGATCGTGCTCCGGCGTGGTCAATAACCTCTCGGAGTTGGTTTAGCGATTGCTAAGGCGCGACATCCTCGCACGTTCGTAGTCGGATCGTCAAAGTCGACTGCCACCAAAGCGATATCCATCATCTCATTGAAAGACGGGACACCTTTGCCTCTATCATCCAAGGCGCTATTCGGCGGCAGAGCTATATCATGCCCATCGAGACAGTGCAGCACCCTTGGCTGTGGCTCGAATCCGTCGAAGATCAAGTCCACGCGGATGTCAGCCGTGTAGTTTAGGCTTCCAAACCTGACCTGATGGCCAGGGGCATAGCTTTCGATCTGCTCAAGGTGGCCAAGCGAATTGGCCCGTAGTGCGTAGCTGCCGAAGACGAAGATCAGTCCGGGGAGAAAAGTCTCACCCTGGACTGCATCGTTGTTGATGATCGAAGGAGCCATCGGGCCTAAAAGCGACGACACAGAGGAACTCTCAATGAAAGCACCAATGTCGGTGTCAAAACCGGCGGATCTCGGGTAGGGGGTCCCGAACTGTGCGTCTAGGCCGGATGGTAACAGGAGGCAAGGAACACGATGTTTTACCCAGGTTCGGGCCCTCTTGATGGAGGTAAAACCCTATATCCTGCTTGATTAATATTGATGATATGGGTACTACAAGAGTAGATCTACCACGAGATCAAGGAGGCTAAACCCTAGAAGCTAGCCTATGGTATGATTGTTGTATGATGAAGTTGTCCTACGGACTAAAACCCTCCGGTTTATATAGACACCGGAGAGGGTTAGGGTTACACAAAGTAGGTTACAATGGTAGGAGATCTTGAATATCCGCATCGCCAAGCTTACCTTCCACGCCAAGGAAAGTCCCATCCGGACACGGGACAAAGTCTTCAATCTTGTATCTTCATAGTCCTGGAGTCCGGCTGAAGGTATAGTCCGGCTACCCGAACACCCCCTAATCCAGGATTCCCTCAATCAGGAAGCCATGTTTAGAGCAAGCAAACGACATGATACAGGAATAGATCATAGCAAACAAAGGCATGGCATGAATCTACTCAAAGCATAGAACAAAAGTCCCTTACTGACCAAGAGCCAAAGAGGCACAAAAGATATTATGGCACCCATGTAAACATAGAAAGTTTCGTTAACAGATTCAGACTTCGCAGAAAACTGAGCATGGCATAAACAGAGTTATGAAGGCATCTTTGCGAGCTCGATTCACTCATCACAAGGCATTTCATGACAAACTAAGCATACTACCAGCAAGAAGACATGTTCATGAAGCTAACCATGACAAGAACAAGCTCATAGCATGCATGGATCAACTACAACACCCTTGGCAAAATTGAATAACATGTAAACAATCTGCCAGGAACATTTTATAGCAGAAGTAGAGCAATATTCAGTCATTCTAGGGCACTCCATAATTGCACATAGGGGTATGGATGGATAGAGGAAAACCATATGTCCAAATCATACTTACTGAAGCAACTCAAAACAATCATGGATCTCAACGTAGCATCTAGTTTACATGGCATAAAAATAACAGCACACAAAGACTTAGCCAAAATCCTGAGATCCTGAAATCAGCAATAACATGAAGGCTACTTTGCATGCTTGTGCTAGACACCACAAAGTTCACACAAATGCATGGCAAACACCCCTGTAAATATGGCATGGCATAGATCAAAACACATGTAGAGGTCATGCCCATATGCAGCACACAACAAATGTGACGAAAAAGAGAAATCATCATACTCTACTAAGAATCATAATCTAACAATTTGTAGCACTTTTGCATCAACGATTTGGGCATCAAGATGTACTCAAACAAGCATGCCACAATGGAACAAAATTAAGAGCAGATCATGATGAACATTTTGATATATTGCACGCACAAAATGGAGCAGCACACATGAAGTTATTGCATGATGAACAGAGGCTCAAAATAATGCAGAAAAGACTAGGAGAAAAGGGGGGGGGGTCAACCTCAGATCTAGGGTTTCGCAGGGCACGGATGTCGAGGTTCGTCAGATCTCGCCGGAGATGACGGAGATGCCAGACGGAGTGAGGAAGGGGTCGCCGGAGTTGCGGGAACTCACCGGAGTGCGGATTCGGCGGCCGGAGACGACGGCACCGCATGGTGGCGTCGGA
>NC_041380.1:223004998-223041667 GCF_002162155.2 Triticum dicoccoides | reverse complement strand
GGCGGCGCCGGTTCGGGCCGCGCGGCCCCGCTGCGGGCCTGGCGGGCCTGCGGCGCGGGGAAGCCGACGGGACACTGGGCAGGAGGCGACTGGCTAGGCGCGATGGCGGTGGACGTGTCCGGCGCCGGCGGACACGTCCGGCGGCGGAGAGGAACTAGGTTAGGGTTGGACTGCGCGAAAAAATCAGGGAGGGCACCTATTTGTAGGTAGGAGGAGGTAGGAGTGTCCAAATGAGGTGCGGTTTTCACCCAGGCGATCTTGATCCGACGGTGGAGGACATGGGATAGGTTTGGATGGGTTATTGGGCCATTTTGGAGGGTTGTTGGGCTGCAACACACACGAGGCCTTTACGGTTCCTCGGTTAACCGTTGGAGTATCAAACGGACTCCAAATGACACGAAATTTGACATGCGGTCTACTGGTGGTGTTCCAAAGCCGCTTGGCAAATCTGGGTCCATTCCTAGAACGTTTAACACTCGATCATGAAAAGAGGCAAAAGGGGGCGCCGGAGGACGTAGGAGTGTCGGATAGCAAAACGGACAATGGGGAAAATGCTCGGATGCATGAGACGAACACGTATGCAAATGCGATGCACATGATGACATGATATGAAATGCATGACATGGAAAAAATGAAAAACGAAGGCAAGAACGCAACCACGAAGGGAATCTGATAACTTAGAGCCAAAATGGCAGTGTCAGAGTTACAATTATGGTAAGTTACATCCGGGGTGTTACAATTAGTCACCACATCAACAATTGAAGATATTGCAACATTAGCAGCAGTAGAACATTCAGTAACACAGACAACATTATCACGCTCAAGACATTTTGAACATGGTGGCACAAAGTCTTCCTGAGCGGAACTGATCTGTTGAGCGTGAAGTGAATCATTCTCTTTTTGAAGATCTTCATGAGACGCTCTCAGATTCTCAAGTTCTTGCTTCATTTGCAGATAATCATAGGAAAGCTTCTCATGAGTAGCTGAGAGTGTTTCATGATGACTTTCAAGTTCCTCGTACTTAACATGAATATTTTTAATGTCTTCAATTAAGGACTGAGTTCGGTTCATTTCCGCGTCTAACAGGTCATCGTTTTTGTCTAGCAACTTTTGAATATGTTCCATAGCATGTTGTTGTTCAGTTGCAATTTTAACCAGAGTCTTGTAGCTAGGTTTGGATTCACATTCAGAGTCATCTTCACTGGATGTTTGAAAGTAGGCATCACGTGAGTTTACTTTGGCACCTCGTGCCATGAAGCAGTAGGTCGGAGCGGAGTCATCCTCATCATCGCCTTCAATGTCGGTGACATCACCATTGTCTTCAGTGTTGAAGATGGACTTGGCGACGAATGCCGAAGCTAGAGCCAGGCTTGCCACGCCTGAATCAGACTCCTCCTAAGACTCTACCTCCGGCTCCTCAAAAACATACTCCTGATGAGGACATGACTACCTTGGATATGACCAAAAATATTGCATTTATGCATATTTGTCAGGTGATTTCTAGTGCAAACTATTCAATAATCTATTTATGTTATCCAGAACAAAAATACTTCACACACTTTTGTGTTTTGTCTAATTGTAGGTGTATGGGACATTTGTACAATCCACATATGAAGATAAGGAAGAAAGAGATGTTTATTTGCTGTCCAAAAAGTTCTCTCACGTCACTTTTGGCCCAAGAGAAGATAGAGTCCAAGTCTCTCACGTTCTGGATTCAGATTCGGACTGCACAGACATACCTGACTCAAAACGCACACAAGTTTTTCATACGGACTCCGAATTGGGTGATTCTTTTTTTGTTGGAAACTAGATTTCGTGCACTTTCCAACCCAATTGGAATCACCTTCAAATTCGTCCGGAGCGTTGAGTTGTGGACGAAACAATCTGATGCTGCAGCAGAATCCGAGTCAAACTACAAGTCCAAAGGTGTTACATCACCTCCACTTGGGCCCATTGGCCTTGTACGACCTAGATTTAGTTTTAGGCTGCCTTGGGACGTCCTCTCACCTCCTTGGCCGCCACCCCTTGCTCCTATATAAGTAGATCCATCTAGTAGCTTTTACTTGGGGATTTGTTTAGTTAAAAGTTAGCCATTGCAACTTCGTGTGCTTCGTTCGTGTCCAACGACCAGACCAAGACCACTTTTCGGATCCCCACCATTATCAATACTTCATACATATTCGCGATATTCAGATTGCTTTTATCATATTCTTGCTTGTTCTTCGATTGCTTGCAGGAATAGACCTTCGTGGTCAGGTTGATCGTGCTCCGGCGTGGTCAATAACCTCTCGGAGTTGGTTTAGCGATTGCTAAGGCACAACGTCGTTGCACGTTTGTAGTCGGATCGTCAAAGTCGTCCCCACCAAATCGATAGTTATCATCTCATCGAAAGATCGGGACACCCCGCCTCTATCAAGTGGTATCAGTTTTCAGGTTGCTCGGTGAGAATTTCCAGTTTTCCTGGATTAGATTTATTTTCTTACCTATTGTCCAAGAAAAAGCCACAAAAAAAAGTTAGATCTATTCATCCTTTCTCCAAGCCAGTCTGAGCCTTTGCAATTTTCTTTTCATTGTTTGCATTATTGAATTATCGGTTGCATCGCCGTGTTGAGTTGCTGGTCTTAGTGTCTAGTTCCTTTAGAGTTTCGAGTTCTGTTCACATTAGTCACGCAGCCGCTGCATCATTATCCCATCCGCTGTCCACCATCCTATCCACCAATTTCCACCACGTGCTACACACTGTTTATAGTCATAATCATAGTTGAGGTCACTCACATCTTCGCCTGATCGAATCTGCATCTTATCTAGTTTGTCTTGGAAAGAGGGAGAAAAAGAATATAAAGAAAAAAAAGAGAGAAAAAAGGAAAGAAAAAAAAGAAAAGAGGGAGAAGAAAAAGAAAAAAAAAGCGTGAGAAAAAAAAAGAGAAAAAAAAATTGGATCTATCTAGAATCAATCTCGTACCTGAATTCGGATTGGAATCTGTTTTGCGCACTGTTCAGTAAAACAGGTATATCTTCCTCATACGAAGTCCGTTTTGGCTCCGTGAGTCCTCAAATTGAAGATAGCGACGAGCCGCATCTAAATAGTTGCAGAAGCTAGTTCAATATTTTACACCTCAAAATCGGCTTCTAAATAGGTCTTTTTGCCCTCCGAAGTTCGTGAACACAGCTTGTTCCAATTTTTTAGGCCAGTTTTAGAATTCTTTGATTCCTCATATCAACTCGGAATTGAGTGATTCTTTTTGCATTGGAAAGCTTGAGTTAGTAGCATTCTTTGAAAGAATTTATCAGAAAATTTTCTCAAACTTTTCAAGAGGAAAGTTGGAGAGAGAGTTGTTGTATATCCTGCTTGGGAGTTGTTTTTCATCATTATCTTCACTGCCGTTGTGATCTTCACTTATATCTTGCTGTCAAGAGCTACTTAGTATCCTTCATTGATGCTGGTTGTGCTACGACGTGACCTCATTAGTGTTCTAGGCTCGCGTCTCTAGTTCGGTCTAGCCTAGGACCAGCACAGTACCGTCATTGAGCGTTTATTCAACATTGCATCTTTGAATTGATTATTGCTAATCTTTTGCTACCATATATAGCCAACCCAGCTCCACATATTTCTCACCGTGTATACGTACGCTCCCCTGGCAATCGCTTTACTCAATATTCGGAGTTACTTGACACCGTTGGTTGCCGATCACCGCCTGCTGCATGGTAAGAACTTGTAAGACATTGATATTTGCTTTACTGTGAGCGTTTTACCACCACATCCTAGTTGTTATAGGAACATTATTTTTGGGTTTTGTTTCTTGTTCTACTAATCATGACAGGATCCAGAGTCAATTCATGGGCTTTGTCGATCGCGGGAGACGTGCCACCACCTTTGCAAATACCACAACCATCACGAGAGGTGCACAAACATCCAAATGCACATGATCAGGTTAATGTATCTATACCACCATTTAATGGCCGTTTTAAACCTGCTTTATATATTGAATGGGAGTTCGACATAAAAAATATATTTGCTTCCCATAATTTCGATGAACATAAAAAGGTTAAGGTTGCGGTTGGTTCTTTCACTGGTTATGCTTTGGTTTGGTGGAGTGAATATTGTCGGTTACACCCTGATTATATACCTACTACTTGGGATAATTTGAAACTTGCCATGCGACATACTTTCGTCCCTGCTTATTATACTCGTGACATGATTAAGAAGTTGCAACACTTAAACAAGGTAGTGAAACTGTAACAAAATATTATGATGATTTACAAACTACCTTGTTGCATTCCTCTTTAGAAGAAAGTGAAGATGATTTTATGGATAGATTTTGGGAAGGATTAAACCGTGATATTCAAGAGATACTAATTCATGAAGAGTGTTATCATATGGACCATTTGTTTCATCTTGCTTGCAAAGCTGAACAGGAAATAAAACGACGTGTTGGCCACGAGGAGAACAAGCGCACGGTGCACATTTCAAGAGTTGATATGATTGTTCCTTCAACTACTTGGCATACTATGACAACCACATCCGTTGTTGTCAGGACTACATCACCTCCACCATGTGACACATCGCCCCCGAGAGTGGCTACATCATCTGAGTTGATCATGAGAGGTAATGACAAAGGTACTGATCTTCCATCTCTACATGAGAATGATGAATTCCTTGTCAATTTGAATGCACCATCTGATGAGCTACCCACTACTTTGATCACACCACCTATTTTAGAGGACTACGTTGATAATTTGACTTTGCCATGTGATCAAACAACTGAAATACCAACAATTTTGAGTGCACCCATTGAATTAACTATTGATGCAAAAGAACCAATGTTTAATCATTTTGATATGACCTCTAATCTTGGTGATGATTCTGTGTTGAATGACTTATTGCATGTTTGCTTATTTAAGCATGTTGTAGCATGTAAATTTGATGCAAGTAAGGTTTATTCACCAATGTTGGGATGGTTTAATGATGAACATTGTCACTCTTTTGAAATGAATAAGAGCTTCACTTATATGTGCAAACTGAGTTGCAATATTTTCATGCCTTCTACTTCTTGTGCTAATTTTTTGCCTTTAGATTTTATGAACTATGCAAATTACTCATCTATTCATGTGTCATATATGCAAAAATCAAGGGAAGTAAAAATGGATGACATATACATATACAACATGTACACCTTATCTCTTTTGTTAGCCACATTTCAGATTAAGCAACGCCGAGGACAGCTTTATTTTCAAGAAGGGGAGGATGATGAGGACATGACTACCTTGGATATGACCAAAAATATTGCATATATGCATATTTGTCAGGTGATTTCTAGTGCAAACTATTCAATAATCTATTTATGTTATCCAGAACAAAAATACTTCACACACTTTTGTGTTTTGTCTAATTGCAGGTGTATGGGACATTTGTACAATCCACATATGAAGATAAGGAAGAAAGAGATGTTTATTTGCTGTCCAAAAAGTTCTCTCACGTCACTTTTGGCCCAAGAGAAGATAGAGTCCAAGTCTCTCACGTTCTGGATTCAGATTCGGACTGCACAGACATACCTGACTCAAAACGCACACAAGTTTTTCATACGGACTCCGAATTGGGTGATTCTTTTTTCGTTGGAAACTAGATTTCGTGCACTTTCCAACTCAATTGGAATCACCTTCAAATTCGTCCGGAGCGTTGAGTTGTGGACGAAACAATCTGATGCTGCAGCAGAATCCGAGTCAAACTACAAGTCCAAAGGTGTTACATCACCTCCACTTGGGCCCATTGGCCTTGTAAGACCTAGATTTAGTTTTAGGCTGCCTTGGGACGTCCTCTCACCTCCTTGGCCGCCACCCCTTGCTCCTATATAAGTAGATCCATCTAGTAGCTTTTACTTGGGGATTTGTTTAGTTAAAAGTTAGCCATTGCAACTTCGTGTGCTTCGTTTGTGTCCAACGACCAGACCAAGACCACTTTTCGGATCCCCACCATTATCAATACTTCATACATATTCGCGATATTCAGATTGCTTTTATCATATTCTTGCTTGTTCTTCGATTGCTTGCAGGAATAGACCTTCGTGGTCAGGTTGATCGTGCTCCGGCGTGGTCAATAACCTCTCGGAGTTGGTTTAGCGATTGCTAAGGCACAACGTCATTGCATGTTTGTAGTCGGATCGTCAAAGTCGTCTCCACCAAATCGATAGTTATCATCTCATCGAAAGATCGGGACACCCCGCCTCTATCAACTCCTCCTCTGAATCCATTTCCTTGCCAACGAATGCACGAGCCTTGCTGGATGAGCTCTTCTTGTGAGATGAAGACTTTGAAGAATACTTTGAGAATTTCTTCTTCTTGTCGTCAGAATCATATTCCTTGCTCTTCTTCTTCTTCTTCTTCTTCTTCTTCTTCTTCTTCTTCTTCTTCTTCTTCTTAGATTCCTTGTCCCACTGAGGACACTCAGAGATGTAGTGGCCTGGCTTCTTGCATTTGTGGCACGTTCTCTTCTTGTGGTCACAAGAGGAAGCCTCATCATTTCTTGAGCTGGATCTTGAAGACTTTCCGACGCAATTCTTTTTGGAGAACTTCTGGAACTTCTTCATGAGCATAGTTAGCTCATTTTGAAGACTTTCTGAAGCAATTATTTTTGGAGAACTTCTGGAACTTCTTCACGAGCATAGCTAGCTCCTTTCTAATATCTTCAGGATCCTCAGAACTGCAGTCAGGTTCTTCTTTAGATGAGGAAACGTCCTTTGCCTTCAAAGCATGGGTTCGGCCATAGTTGGGGCCATAGATGTCTCTCTTTTCAGATAGCTAGAACTCGTGTGTGTTGAGCCTCTCAAGTATGTCAGACGGATCGAGATCTTTGAAGTCAGGACGTTCTTGTATCATCAGGGCTAGGGTGTCAAATGAGCTGTCAAGTGATCTCAGAAGCTTCTTCATGATTTCGTGCTTGGTGATCTCAGTGGCGCCAAGAGCACGAATCTCATTTGTGATATCAGTGAGGCGATCAAATATGAGCTGGACATTCTCATTGTCGTTTCTCTTGAAGCAGTTGAAGAGATTTTGAAGAACATCAATCCTTGAGTCTCTCTGAGTAGAGACGCCTTCATTGACCTTGGACAGTTAGTCCCAGACTAGCTTCACAGTTTCCAGTGCACTCACACGGCCATACTGTCCTTTGGTCAGATAACCATAGATGATGTTCTTGGCCGCCGAGTCCAGTTGAGCGAACCTCTTGACATCAGCAGCGGTGACACCTTCACCGACCTTGGGAACGCTTGTCTTGACGACATACCAGAGGTCAACATCAATGACTTCAAGATGCATGCACATCTTATTCTTCCAATAGGGGTAATCAGTGCCATCGAAGACTGGGCACACAGCGGAGACCTTGATTATCCCTGTAGTCGACATAGCTAAAACTTCAGGTGGTTAAACCGAATCACACAGAACAAGGGAGCACCTTACTCTGATACCAATTGAAAGTGCTTGTTATCGACTAGAGGGGGTGAATAGGTATTTTTTATGAAAGTCTTCAAAACACAAGGTCTTTGAAGACAAACAGATGAAATGAACCTATTGATATGCAGCGGAAGATAGACTACATGATACAAGCCATAGTCAAATGATCAGTATTGAGAAAGCACGAAGCCTATCAGCAGCTAGGTAGTGTGGATCAGAATGGAAGACAGTATGAAGCCAAACAGGTAATAGTCTTCACACAGTGAAGTCAATCAGATCAGACAAGCAAACAATGACTTCCCGAAGACAAACTGAAAAGTAAAGGAAGTAGGGGGTAGAACCAGTTGCTTGGTGAAGACAGGAATTTGGTAGACCAGTTCTAGTTGTTGTGACAGCTGTACGTCTAGTTAGAGAGGTTGAGACTGAACTCAGAAGACCGTGTCTTCACCTTATTCCCCTTGAGCTAAGGACACCCAATCCTCGCCCAACCACTCAGGTAAGTCTTCAAGGTAGACTTCCAAACCTTCACAGACATCGTTCACCGGCGATCCACAATGGCTCTTGGATGCTCAGAACGTGACGCCTAACTACCTAGAGGATTCACAGTCCTCAAGTGTAACAAGTCTTCAGGTCATGCGGATAGAAAGACATCAGTGATGCCTAACACTATTTGGCTATGGTTGTTTTGGGCTTTGTCCTCGCAAGGATCTCTCTCTGATGTAGGGTAGAACCCTAATCGGCCGATCTTTCACGAAAGGAGCGGATCCCACGAAGAACACGAGGAGGGAAACGAGGGAAAACATGGGGGAAACACGAGAGAAACACTAAACCAACAAGAAATAGTCACACATGTGCTAGATCCTCGAGTACATAAGAGATCACACGGTACACGGTCAACTAGGGACGATACAAAATGTAGCCTGTCTTCTCGGTGAGGAGGTCTTGAATCCACGAGGGAATCTTCCCTTAGAGGGGTCTTGAATCCAAAGGGATCTTCTCCTAAGAGGGGTCGCGGTCTCTCTCATGGAGTAGATCCGATGTGGATGAGCAATGCTCTATCTCTAAATATGAGATAAACCAATGCTAACTCTAGCTAGGACGAATAGGAGGTCTATTTATAGTGTTAGTGCAAATGGGGACGAAGTGAGGGGGTACATGGGCCTCGGGCCCGAATCCTGTTCACAGACAGGTATCGGACGTCCGCTGGGGACCGGTCGGTGGCTCATGGGCGGCTGGACGTCCAGTAAGCGCCGGTCATCCGCTCATTCTGGCTTGGATGCTGGTGTAGCGGATTTCCGGAAGAGGCCGGTCGTCCGGTCGCCGGACGTCCGGTAGCGCCGGTCGTCCGCTCATTTGGCTCGGGTGCAGGGGCACCGGTCGTCCGGTCTGGGCCGGACGTCTGCTCGCTGTAGCTTGGCTGGGGCTTCAGGCGCCGGACGTCCGGTCCCGACCGGTCGTCCGGTGGCTAGGACTTCTTCTCCAGCTCTCCTTCTTCTCCATCTTCACAGCCATCTTCTTCTTCTGATCCTCCTTGCTCCTTAGCTTCTTCATGGCCAACTCCTTGATACCTGAGTATGCATAATGTCTCTGTTTTGAGGTAGTATCCATGTCCCATGTGCATCAAAGTGGAAATGTGAGAGGAGAGATGTCAGCTCGGTTTCGAGAGCTCTTGCACGTGCTTGTGTCATGGGTCCGGTAGGCACTTGGTGAGACGATGGTAGGTCCATGGGGATGACCTTGGGATGCTCTGCATCATCTCCCCTCCCTTGGGGAAGATCCGTCCTCGGATTAAATTCTTCATCGTCATGGTAGGGAGAGAGATCTTTGACGTTGAAGATGTCGCTCACGGAGTACTTGTCGCGTGGAATGTCGATCTTGTATGCATTGTTGTTGTAGCGTGCAAGCACCTTGAAGGGTCCATCCGCTCATGGTCGAAGTTTGGACTTGTGTTCTTGGGGAAAGCGGTCCTTGCGAAGGTGTAGCCACACAAGATCTCCAATGTTGAATACCATAGGGTGCTTGTTGATGTTGAGCTTGGTCGCAAGTTGTTGTACTTGGAGCTCGATGGTATGCCTTGTATCTTCATGCACCTTCTTGAGATGATTCACACGTGCACTAGCGTCCAAATTGATGTGCTCTTGGAGTGGTAGAGGAAGAATGTCCAATGGTGACAATTGGTTGAATTCGTAGACGACCTCGAAGGGGGACTTGCCGGTTGTTGAGTGTTTTGCTCGACTGTAGGCGAACTAGGCGATAGGTAGACACTCCTCTCACTCCTTGATGTTCTTCTTAATGAGTACTCGAAGTAGAGCGGAGGGTGTGCGGTTGGTCACCTCCGTTTGGCCGTCGGTTTGCGGATGATACGCCGTGGAGAAGAGTAGCTTGATTCCGAGCTTGGCGCATAGGGTCTTCCAAAAGTAGCTTAGGAACTTGACGTCGTGGTCCGATACGGTCGTCTTTGGCACTCCATGTAGACGCAATATTTCCCTACAAAAGAGATTGGCAACATGCCAAGCATCGTCTATCTTGTTGCATGGTATGAAGTGTGCCATCTTAGAGAATCGGTCCACAACGACAAATACCGAATCTTTTCCATTTCTAGTCCTAGGCAATCCAAGTACAAAATCCATGCTAATGTCTTACCATGGTAGATATGGAATTGGTAGAGGTATGTAAGGCCATGGGATTGAGCTTTTGACTTAGCTTTGCGACATGTAGAGCATCGGTTGGTGAAGCGGTTGACGTCGCGAAACATCTTGGGCCAAAAATAGTTCTTGGAGAGCGTGGCAAATGTCTTATCGCGTCCAAAATGTCCCATTAAGCCTCCTCCATGAGATTCTTGAAAAAGCAACAAACGAAGAGAAGACTCAGGGATGCAAAGCTTGTTAGCTCTCATAAGATATACATCTTTGATGTAATAGCGTTCCCAAGAGGTGTGCGTCAAACACTTGGCATAAGGAGTAGCAAAAGTAGGATCATGCTCATACAAGTCTTTTATGTGCTCAAAGCCAATAACATCCAATTCAAGTTGAGTGACAAGCATGCATATGCAGGAAAGAGCGTCCACCACAATGTTTTCCTTACCTTTGATGTACTTGATGACATAAGAAAAAGACTCAATGAATTCACTCCATTTATCATGACGTTTGTTCAACTTGGTTTGACCCTTAAGGTACTTGAGCATTTCATGATCGGTATGAGTGATGAATTCATGAGGGCGAAGATAGTGTTCCCATTCATGCAAAACTCGCACTAAAGCATAAAGCTCTTTGTCATAGATGGGGTAACTAAGTTGCGCTCCGGAAAGTTTCTCACTAAAGTAAGCTATGGGGCGCTTATCTTGCGTTAACACACCTCCTATGACATTACCGCTAGCATCGCAATGAATCTCAAAGGGTTTGTCAAAGTTGGGTACGGCAAGCACGGGAGCATGAGTAAGCAAGGTCTTAAGCTCATTGAAAGCGGTATCTTGTGATGGTCCCCAAACAAAAAGGCACGTTTTTCTTGCTCAAAGCATGCAAAGGCGAAGCAATGTTGCTAAACTCTTTCACAAAGCGACGATAGAAACCCGCAAGGCCAAGAAAACTTCGCACTTGTTGCAAGTTGGTTGGTTGGGGCCAAGTCTTAATAGAATTGATCTTGGACTCATCTACATGAACACCCTTAGAAGAAACAACAAAACCCAAGAAAACAAGCTTATCAACGCCAAAAAGGCACTTTTCCATGTTAGCATAGAGGCGCTCTTTTCGGAGAGTTTGCAAAACGGTTTGAACATGGGTGACTTGATCTTGAAGAGATTTGCTAAAAACAAGGATATCATCAAAGTGGACCACAACAAACACACCAATGTAAGGGCGAAAGACATGATTCATAAGACGCATAAAAGTACCCGGTGCTTCCGATAGACCCATAGGCATGACTAACCACTCATACAACCCAAACTTGGTTTTGAAAGCGGTCTTCCATTCATCACCCTCTTGTATGCGGATTTGATAGTAACCACTTTTAAGATCAATTTTGGAAAATATAATGGCACCACTAAGTTCATCAAGCATATCATCAAGGCGTGGAATGGGATACCTATAGCGAACGGTGATAGCGTTGATAGGTCTACAATCGGAGCACATGCGAAAACTACCGTCTCGTTTTGGCACAAGAATGACCGGTACGGCACAAGGGCTCAAACTTTCACGCACATGTCCATGGTCTATGAGATGCTTTACTTGCCTTTGTATTTCTTTGGTTTCTTCGGGGTTGACGTGGTATGGAGCTTTGTTCGGAAGAGGTGCTCCGGGGATGAGGTCGATGCGGTGCTCGGTGCCTTGTAGTGGAGGTAGTCCCGGAGGTAGCTCGTCGGGGAAAACATCTTGAAATTCCTGCAAAAGAGAAGACAACACTAAAGGTAAAGCGTGAGAGGTGTTAGCGTTTGGTGCGTTGTCCTTGCACAATAGGACATAGTGTAGGACACTAGATGGGTTCTCACACACTCCTCTTATCTCACTTTTGGTGGCAAATAGGACTAAGTTTTTCTTTTCGCTCATCATGGAGGCGCTCGATTTGGGCTTGTGGCGCTCACTCTCTTTTTGGTGGCTCGCTCTCTCACTATTCTCTCCACGATGGGTGGCTTGCATGGCAGCAATCACTTGCCTTGGAGACATGGGGCGAAGTACGTACTCATTTCCCTTCATCTTGAAGATGTAGTGGTTCGTTCGGCCATTGTGGATGACACCTCTATCGAATTGGCATGGGCGTCCAAGAAGAAGGTGGCAAATGGTCATTGGAACGACGTCGCACTCCAAGGTGTCTTCGTAGGCGCTAATTTTGAAGGAGACTTGTACTCGATGCTCGACTTGGATAGTGCCGGAGTCGCTAAGCCATTGAACTTTGTAGGGATGTGGGTGCTTCGTATTGGGCAATTGGAGCTTGGAGCAAAGTTCTTCACTTGCAAGGTTATGACAACTCCCTCCATCAATGATGACCTTGACGGATCGTCCATTGATTCTGGCCTTGGTATGAAAGATGTGGCATCGTTGGTCTTCTTCTTGGTGATGTTGGAGAGTCAAGACCTTGGAGACAACAAGAGCGGGACTTGAATCTTCATCGCAAAAGACTTGTTCTTCTTCATCGTTCACTTGCCGGTGCATGGCGACTTGCTCGAGGGCGTCCATTTCTCCTTCGCTCATTGAGTCATAAGTGTCGTCGTCGTTGAGGATCATGGTCCGCTTGTTGGTGCACTCATAGGACTTGTGGCCTCGGCCTCCGCATGTGAAGCATTTGAAGGAACTTATCTTGACGGTATCATCGGTGGGTGTTGATGATGATGAAGCTCTCGGCTTGAAGTTGCTTGTAGTAGGAGGATGACTTGGAGTTGACGAAGCTTTCTTGTGACTCGACTTGTCGACGTTGCTTGTAGAAGTCTTGGTAGACGGTGTTGGAGTCGTTGAAGCTTGGGTGTTGGAGAAGCCGTATGACTTGGATGAGAACTTGGCATACTTGTAATCGTCTTGCACTTGACGTTCCACTTTGGTAGCTTGATGCACTAGCTCGATGAGATTCGAGTATGGTTGGAAGTCGGCGATCTTCTTGATAGGATGGTTGAGTTCATTCAAGAAACGTGCCTTGGTTTGCTCATCATCTTCCGTGACATTGGCTCTTATCATGGCAATCTCCATCTCCTTGTACTCTCTTCAATGCTCTTGGTTCCTTGCTTGAGTAGTTGAAGTTTCTTGAAGAGGTCGCGGTTGTAGTAGGTAGGCACGAAGCGTGCTCTCATGGCATCCTTCATTTGAGCCCAAGTAGTGATGGGTGGTTCTCCTTTTCCCTCACGGCGCTCGATTACTTGTTCCCACCAAATGAGGACATAGTCTTGGAACTCAAGGGATGCCATCGTGATCTTCTTCTCTTCTTCATAGTTGTGCAAACGGAAGATTTTTTCGACCTTCAATGCCCATGAAAGATACTCTTCGGGGTCATTGGAAGAATTTTAGCTTGCCGTAGCGTTGCTCTTCATTGTGTTGGGGTCGGGGATGATGACGTCCATGTTGTTGATGATTGTCAAGCTCGTGTTACTCTTGGTGAGGAGGGTTGTCAACCTCGTGTTGCTCTTGTCGTGGGGGATGTCCATTGTCTTCATGCTCTTGTTGAACTTGATGTTCTTGGCGAGCATGTGGAGGAGCTTGTCGAGCTTGAGGAGGAACTTGACGATGCACGCGAGCTTGAAATCTTTGTTCGTGAGCTTCTTTGCGAAGTGCTTCTTCATGTTCACGAGCTTGTCGGCCTCGTTTGGCTATGGCTCGACTTGAATCTTGGAGGGCTTGTTGCGCCTCAACTGCTTGAGCATCACAAAGTTCTTGTTCTTGATGTTGTGCCTTGGCATGTTGTGCTTCTTGGTGTAGACGCGCTCGCTCTTCCGTTTCATGTTGGCGTTGTCCTTGCCTTTCTCGTGCTAGCGCGAAAGCCGCTTGGGATTGCCGTTGACGGTGCTCTTGCGAATCGGTGTCGCGTAGAGGATTGAGGTTTGCTTGACAATCGTTGCATGCGGCACGTCGAAGAGTATTCGATGTCGGTGTACTTGAGCCGAATAGGGTGAAGTCGGAGTGTCGGCTTGAGCGGCTCCGTTTTGATGAGGACGAAGTGGAAGAAGAGCGGTTGAGCAACAAAGCACAAATCTCGTCCATTCTTGCGTCGTTCTCTTGCTTGTGATCGTCAAGCTTGTGGTCGAAGTAATCTCTTGTACGTTGCTCGGAGAGTCGCAAGTTGGCGGCGAGGTTGTCGATGCGTTCACTCATTGTTTGTTGCTCTTGATGCAAATCACGTTGTGCACCAAAGAGGTGGCTCTTGGTGACGTAGGAGTTCATGTCATTGTCGTGCTCAATGAAGAGTGGGTTGGTAGAAGTACTTGGCCTATCCAGCATTCCAATAGAAAAATGTGAGTAGTAGAAAGAGAAGAACGAATACCAAATGTACCTTGACCGAAGTTGAAAGTGGATCAATGATCACTCCAATGTGGACAAGGAAATAGCACAATTGGTACCAATTCTTGTCGGTTTCTCACACCTACACGAGTAAAAGCTCTGGGTGGAGCTTGGTTAGTATGGTGGCACAAAATTTAATGCAATTGTAAGTGATCTTCAATAATGTTGGAAAAGATTCGCAAGTTTGCAATGCAACAAGTGGAACAAGCAATGTAAGGTACACGGAAACACACACGCAAAAAGATAAGTGGGGTCGTGCAACCAAGGATGAGCCAAAATGTGGGATCCATAAAAATGCTCTTGGTGCACAACACTAGAGAGACGCTAGCACGATTGCACAATAGGCGGATACAAGACTTGTGCACAACCTACTAAGCAAAAATGCAACGACTTCTATCCCAAGTATGCTCTATGCAAGGTGTTTCTATGATATGATCCAAGATGATCTAGTATGACAATCTTAATGTTGTACGATGCTATGGTGCTTGCTTAAAATCTCTTTGCTTATCTTTCCCTTTTGCTTAAAAGCTTGTTTGGCTCTTTGTTGTTTGAGCTCTTTTCTCAGGCAATGCTTCACGAACCAAGATAGCAATTGTGTATGCGATGACAACCTCGTGACACAAGAGATGATACCAAGATATGCAACAATGATGTATGTATTCTATGGGAAGTATGATCACTAATGTGCACAAGTCTCGTTGCTGGCAATACTCAAAGGCTAGTGTCGATGGGTAAGCGACGCAAGGGAATAAGGCTATGAAAGCTATCAATGTAATGGCAAGAATAATATATCATGATACCAATACGAGGTTACCATTCTCACTTACGGTATGGTGTCAAAATGGTGGCACGAATACCAAGATGTAGTCGATGTGGTCGTTGTTGATGACGTGTCTATGGCGAAGATGAGCGGCGGTGATGTTGATGTCGAACCGTACCTAAATAGCCAAAACACAAGTAGGACACGGTACCGCAACTCAAATTCTCAAATATCGAAATGGCAACACGCGTCGGAGTGCGAAACGGGTAAGAAATGGTGGTGGTATTCGAAAGTGCTGATGATGTATAGGTGGTGGTAGTGCGTATGCGGAAATGTGGGGCGATGGTGGTGACCAAAACTGAAGAAAATTCAGTTTCGTTAGGGAACTCCGGAAGTCCGGTGGTGAGCGGTCGTCCGGTCTCGGACGTCCGGTGGCGAGCGGATGTCCGGTGCCTGGGCGATTCGCGGGCATAGGATGAACTGGCGGTGTTCGTGATGGAGAGGTCGAAATTCTTTGAATACGGGCGGATTTGTGGATGGAAAAGGTGGGGAAAGGGTGGAAAAGCTAGATCCACTCAAAACAAAGCAAATCCATGGATCAAATCGAACAAAATTTCAACACACCAACAAATCACAAAAAAATGGGGCTATTTTTGTGGGGAATTTTTGAAATAGGGACAAAATCAACAAAAACTAGGCTAGCAACACAACGGGGAGGCTCCGAAATCGTGATCAATGTGGCTCTTGATACCAAGATGATGTAGGGTAGAACCCTAATCGGACGATCTTTCACGAAAGGAGCGAATTCCGCGAAGAACACGAGGAGGGAAACGAGGGAAAACATGGGGCAAACACGAGAGAAATACTAAACCAACAAGAAATAGTCACACACATGTGCTAGATCCTCGAGTACATAAGAGATCACACGGTACACGGTCAACTATGGACGATACAAAAGGTAGCCGGTCTTCTCCGTGAGGAGGTCTTGAATCCACGAGGGGATCTTCCCTTAGAGGGGTCTTGAATCCAAAGGGATCTTCTCTAAAGAGGGGCCGCGGTCTCTCTCGTGGAGTAGATCCAATGTGGATGAGCAATGCTCTATCTCTAAATATGAGCTAAACCAATGCTAACCCTAGCTAAGATGAATAGGAGGTCTATTTATAGTCTTAGTGCAAATGGGGAGGAAGTGAGGGGGTACATGGGCCTCGGGCCCGAATCCTGTTCACAGACAGGTATCGGACGTCCGCTGGGGACCGGTCGTCCGGTTGCTCATGGGCGGCCGGACGTCCGATAAGCGCCGGGCGTCCGATCGTTCTGGCTCGGATGCTGGTGTAGCGGATTTCCGGAAGAGGCTGGTCGTCCAGTTGTCGGACGTCCGGTAGCGCCGGTCGTCCGCTCGTTTGTCTTGGGTGCAGGGGCACCGGACGTCCGGTCCGGGCCGGACGTCCGCTCGCTGTAGCTCGGTTGGGGCTTCAGGCGCCGGACGTCCGGTCCCGACCGGTCGTCCGGTGCCTGGGACTTCTTCTCCAGCTCTCCTTCTTCTCCGTCTTCACAGCCATCTTCCTCTTCTGATCCTCCTTGGTCCTTAGCTTCTTCATGGCCAACTCCTTGATACCTGAGTATGCACAATGTCTCCATTTGAGGTAGTAGCCATGTCTCATGTATATCGAAGTGGAAATGTGAGAGGAGAGATGTCACCTCGGTTTCAAGAGCTCTTGCACGTGCTCGTGTCATGGGTCCAGTAGGCACTTGGTGAGACGATGGTAGGTCCATGGGGATGGCCTTGGGATGCTCCGCATCACTCTCTCAAAGGCTTCGGAGGTGGGTTGCTCTCAAACAACAAAAGTCATGCACTAACTCTAAGCAGCCACCAATTAATGGTGTAGGGGGTGGGCTATTTATAGCCTGGAGGCAACCCGACATGATATGTCCGAAATGACTCTGGGTCACTAAGGAACCGACATGTGTCCAACGGTCGGATTTCAAACACACGCGACAGCTTGGCTTGGGCTACAGGCAAAGCTGACTCATCCAACTCTGGATAAGATTTGCTCTCATTATCTTCACTCAAAGACATAGGATTTTAGTTGAGCATCACATCAGTCACTCTGACTTTGTTGACTTGGACTCTAGTTAATAGTATGGTGGTTCCAATGACTCAATAAAGAAGAAAAGGAAACAACGAAACAGTTATGTCTTTGCACTCCATAGTCTTCAAGTGAATGTCTTTAGAGGTCATTATCTTCGAGTGAATATCTTCATTGATGAGGACATCAATACAATTGTTACACCCACAGCCCCTGCTGCTATACATACTGGACCAATTACTAGAGCTCGTGCACGCCAACTAAATTACCAGGTACTTTCGTTTCTTGGTAATGATTCTAATGTTCATGAGAATATGATGCTGCCTAAATTGGATACATTTGTTTTGCTTACAAATGAAGGGCCTAGCTTGGAGAAGGATGAACATTGGAGCAAGAACAAGCATGGAGATGATGGCATGCGCAAGGGAAACAAGAACGGAGTTACAAGTGATGATTTCAGGACTTTGAAGCCACCATAATGGGTGCATGAAGCCTTGGACGAAATATACAAGATGCCACTTCATAAATTTCGTCCCGAGGCTATTTTAGGTGCTGCGTCACCTTATTATTGGGCCAGGCCCATGTAATTTCGAAATACATAAGTATAGGATATTTTTAGAGTCCGTATGTGTGGGGAAACAAGAGATAGGGTTGATTTCGGACCCCTCCACCAAGGGCCACGAAATTCCCCCCTCTTCCTCCATATATACAGCCCTTAGGGCATCGTTTAGACTTTGGGTTTTGTTTAGATTAAAAGTTCGCCATAGCTGCAACTTCGCGTACTTCGTTTGTGTTCAACGACCAGACAAAGGCGTCACAGAACCCCACCTTGATCAATAAAGCTTTCATCTTATATTCGCAATATCCAGATTGCAATCTTAGTTTCTTGCTTGTTCTTTGTTTGCTCGCAGGAAACAGACCCTCGTGGTCAGGTTGATCGTGCTCCGGCGTGGTCAATAACCTCTCGGAGTTGGTTTAGCGATTGCTAAGGCGCGACGTCCTCGCATGATGAGGACATCAATACAATTGTTACACCCACAGCCCCTGCTGCTATACATACTGGACCAATTACTAGAGCTCGTGCACGCCAACTAAATTACCAGGTACTTTCGTTTCTTGGTAATGATTCTAATGTTCATGAGAATATGATGCTGCCTAAATTGGATACATTTGTTTTGCTTACAAATGAAGGGCCTAGCTTGGAGAAGGATGAACATTGGAGCAAGAACAAGCATGGAGATGATGGCATGCGCAAGGGGAACAAGAACGGAGTTACAAGTGATGATTTCAGGACTTTGAAGCCACCATAATGGGTGCATGAAGCCTTGGACGAAATATACAAGATGCCACTTCATAAATTTCGTCCCGAGGCTATTTTAGGTGCTGCGTCACCTTATTATTGGGCCAGGCCCATGTAATTTCGAAATACATAAGTATAGGCTATTTTTAGAGTCCGTATGTGTGGGGAAACAAGAGATAGGGTTGATTTCGGACCCCGCCACCAAGGGCCACGAAATTCCCCCCTCTTCCTCCATATATACAACCCTTAGGGCATCGTTTAGACTTTGGGTTTTGTTTAGATTAAAAGTTCGCCATAGCTGCAACTTCGCGTACTTCGTTTGTGTTCAACGACCAGACAAAGGCGTCACAGAACCCCACCTTGATCAATAAAGCTTTCATCTTATATTCGCAATATCCAGATTGCAATCTCAGTTTCTTGCTTGTTCTTCGTTTGCTCGCAGGAAACAGACCCTCGTGGTCAGGTTGATCGTGCTCCGGCGTGGTCAATAACCTCTCGGAGTTGGTTTAGCGATTGCTAAGGCGCGACGTCCTCGCACGTTCGTAGTCGGATCGTCAAAGTCGACTTCCACCAAAGCGATATCCATCATCTCATCGAAAGATCGGGACACCCCGCCTCTATCAAGTGGTATCAGATTTCCAGGTTTCTCGGTGAGATTTTACAGTTTTTCGTAGTTTAGATCGAGTCTGTTCTTCATACCTACAGTCCACGAAAAAGCCACAAAAAAAATTAGGGTTAGTTCATCATATCCGAACCAAGCTGAGCCTTTGCATAATCTTTTTAGGGTTTTGCTTTGTTGAATTTGCGGTTGCATTGTCGGTCTAGTTGCTGGTCTTAGAGTCTAGTCTTTTAGAGTTTCGAGTTCTGGTCATAAGTTGTCACGCCGCCGCCGCACCATCATCATCGCCCTGCCATCTACCACTACCGCTCCGAATTTGTATCCATATACCACCACCAATCCGTGCCCATATACCACCACCGATCCATATCCATATACTACCACCGCTACCACCACCGCTGCCATATACCACCACCATATATCCACCACCAATCCGAGTTCCTTGCTTATTAGGTTTGTTTTCGGGATCCATCTAGATTCTGGTTCGTGTTTCCTTGCCGGAGTAGGTTTCGGGAAAAAAAAATTCTGAGTAGGTTCGGGTAGCCACGCTCCGTTTAGGCCCAAAATTTTTCGAAAACGCATTTTTCGAAAAAATTTCTGGCTATCCTATTTTTAGGTGTTTCTGAGTGTTTTGAGACAGGTGCCATTATAGGAAGTTTTTTTTGACCCGTTTCCAGTTTTTGGGTCCGGGCAGTCAAAAAAAAAATTTCGACAAAAAAAATTTCGTGCCCATCCTGTCAGTTTGACCTAGGAAGAGTTTTGAGACACTCGCCATTACAGTGATTTTTCGCAAAAAAAAAACAGCGCAAAAAAAAGAGCGCAAAAAAAAAGAGCAAAAAAAAAATTCAGAGTGTGCTTTTCCCTTGTTTACGTGCCGCGCCGTGATTTTGTTGGTGTTCTAGGCTCGCATCTCTAGCACAGTCTAGCCTAGGACCAGCACAGTACCGTCGTTGAGCGTTTATTCAACTTTGCATCTCTGGATTGATTATTGCTGACCCTTTTTGCTACCATACTATAAGCCTTCCCAGCTCCACATACATCTACGTCGTGTGTTTGACTCTCCCTGGTAATCGCTCTATCCAAGCTTTGAGAGTTTTTGACTACAACGGTTGCCGATCACCGCCTGCTGCTGGGTAAGAACTGGTAAGAATTTGAGATTTGCCTGACGGATTTGTGATACACCACCACCACTTTTTAGTAGTCTGTAGGATCATATTATTGTGTGTTTCTATTGCTGCTAACATGCCAGGATCACAAGCCGACGAGATTGACTGGGAGAATTTATCGAACAAGGAGCTTCATGATAAGTTTCAGCAAATGATGACTGAACAGGTGCAAGATGTGCTGAACAATTTTGAAGAGGCCATGGAGAAGATCACTGGCCTTGAGAAGACGTTCGAAACAAAGCTCGATAACAGATTTAATGAATTGCTCGCACGTCTTCCACCACCACCACCCGCTGCACCTAACGCACCTCTCCAACAACAACAACAACGACTACCTCCACGTCGCGAAATAGACCTTCGCCGAGCGAGCCGTGTTCCTCTTGCGTTTGGCCAAACTGTTGGTGCTGCTGTTGATACTTCTGTGGCTCCTGCTACTGCTGTTGCTGGTACCCAGGAGGATGATGAGTATGCGGGCGATTATGAGGATGAGGTTGATCAAAATCAGATCTACGAGCAGCCACCAGCACCACCACCAGCAGGTCGACCTCAGGTATATATTCGTAATGGTAGGCCTACACCACCACCTCAGGTACGAGATGATGTCCATATTCCTAAACTGAAATTGAATATTCCACCATTTGAGGGTAGATATGTTCCTGATATATATCTTACTTGGGAGTTAGAAACTGAGCAACGATTTACATGTTTACAATATCCTGAGGAGAGACGAGTTGCTGCTGCCGTTTGTGCTTTCACTAGTTTTGCATGTGTATGGTGGTCTGAACATTGTAGATTATATCCTATTCCAACTACTTGGCCTGCTTTGAAAACTGCTATGCGTACGCGTTGGGTTCCACCATATTATCAACATGAATTGCTTCAAAAATTGCAGCGTTTAAGACAAGGGAAAAATTCTGTAGAAGAATATTATCAGGAATTACAAACTGGCATGATTAGATGTGGTATTGTTGAGGAGAATGAAGCTATGCTTGCACGTTTTCTGGGTGGATTAAATAGAGAGATTCAGACCATTCTAGACTGTAAGGAGTATACTAATATCACTCGTTTATTCCATCTTGCTTGTAAAGCTGAACGTGAAGTGCAGGATCGACAAGCATTGGGGCGAACTAACTTTTCTGCAGGCCGACCTTCATCATGGACACCACGTGCATCTTCTACTTCAACTGCACCAGCACCTCCATCCGGTGCCACCTCCAGCCGTGATACCAGAAAACAGGCACAACCACCATTATCTGCCAAGAGCGCACCTGCGGGGCCTGCACAGCGTTCTTCTTCTTCCATGGCATCAACAGGGCACACAAGTGATATTATTTGTCGTCGTTGTAAGGGAGGAGGTCATTATGCGAGAGAATGCAAATCTCCGCGTGTGATGATTGCTACCGCGGATGGTGGATATGAGTCCGCTAGTGACTATGATGAGGAGACTTTGGCTCTTATTACACGTGAAGAACATGGTGGAGATGATTCTGATCATGAGACGCAATACATGGCTCCTGAAGACGATGACAGGTATGAATGTTTAGTTGCTCAACGTGTTTTGAGTGTGCAGGTCACACAAGCTGAGCAAAATCAGAGGCACAATTTGTTCCATACCAAGGGAGTTGTGAAGGAACGTTCTGTGCGCGTCATCATAGACGGAGGGAGCTGCAACAACTTGGCTAGCATGGAGATGGTGGAGAAGCTTTCTCTCACCACAAGACCACATCCACATCCTTACTACATCCAATGGTTCAACAACAGCGGCAAGGTTAAGGTAACACGTACTGTTCGTGTGCATTTTAGTATCTCTACATATGCTGATTATGTTGATTGTGATGTGGTACCTATGCAAGCATGTTCCTTATTACTTGGTAGACCATGGCAATTTGATAAAAATTCTGTACACCATGGTAGAAACAATCACTATACTCTTGTTCATAAGGATAAAAATATTACTTTGCTTCCTATGACTCCTGATTCCATTTTGAAAGCTAATAAAGCACAACAGGAGAAGAATAAGAGTGAAAATCAGATTGTGGCAAAAGAATTTGAGCAACAAATGAAGCCTAATAATAAACCATCTAGTGTTGCTTCTGAAATTAAATTGAAAAGTGCATGTTTATTTGCCACCAAATCTGATATTGATGAGCTAGATTTCAGCAAATCTGTTTGCTATGCTTTTGTGTGCAAAGAGGCATTATTTTCATTCGAGGACGTGCCTTCCTCTTTGCCTCCTGCTGTCACTAACATTTTGCAGGAGTTCGCAGACGTTTTTCCACAAGACGTGCCACCGGGATTACCGCCTATTCGAGGGATTGAGCATCAGATTGACTTAATTCCCGGTGCTTCACTGCCAAACCATGCACCATACCGTACCAATCCAGAGGAGACGAAGGAGATTACGCGTCAAGTACAAGAGCTTCTCGACAAAGGTTATATACGCGAATCCCTTAGTCCTTGTGCTGTTCCTATTATTCTAGTGCCAAAAAAGGATGGTACATCACGTATGTGTGTTGATTGTAGAGGCATTAATAATATTACTATTCGTTATCGTCATCCTATTCCTAGGCTAGATGATATGCTTGATGAATTGAGTGGCTCTACAATATTCTCCAAAGTTGATTTGCGTAGTGGCTACCATCAAATTCGTATGAAATTGGGAGATGAATGGAAAACAGCATTTAAAACTAAGTTTGGATTATATGAGTGGTTAGTCATGCCTTTTGGGTTAACTAATGCACCTAGTACTTTCATGAGATTAATGAACGAAGTTTTACGTGCTTTCATTGGACGATTTGTGGTAGTTTACTTTGATGACATATTGATTTATAGCTGATCTTTGGAAGAACATTTGGAACATTTACGTGCTGTTTTTATTGCTCTACGTGATGCACGTTTGTTTGGTAACCTTGGGAAGTGCACCTTTTGCACCGACCGAGTATCTTTTCTTGGCTGTGTTGTTACTCCACAGGGAATTGAAGTTGATAAAGCCAAGATTGAAGCTATTGAGAGTTGGCCGCAGCCCAAAACGGTCACACAAGTGAGGAGTTTTCTTGGCCTCGCTGGATTCTATAGGCGTTTTGTGAGAGATTTCAGCACCATTGCTGCACCTCTCAATGAGCTTACAAAGAAAGATGTGCCTTTTCTTTGGGGTACCGCACAGGAAGAAGCCTTCACGGTATTGAAAGATAAGTTGACACATGCTCCTTTACTCCAACTTCCTGATTTTAATAAGACTTTTGAGCTTGAATGTGATGCTAGTGGAATTGGATTAGGAGGTGTGTTATTACAAGATGGCAAACCTGTTGCATACTTTTCTGAAAAATTGAGTTGGCCTAGTCTGAATTATTCTACTTATGATAAAGAATTATATGCTCTTGTTCGGACTTTAGAAACATGGCAACATTATTTATGGCCCAAAGAATTTGTTATACATTCTGATCATGAATCATTGAAACATATTAAAAGTCAAGCTAAACTGAATCGTAGACATGCTAAATGGGTTGAATTCATTGAGACTTTCCCTTATGTCATTAAACACAAGAAGGGAAAAGAAAATGTTATTGCTGATGCTTTGTCTCGTCGCTATACTATGCTTTCACAACTTGACTTCAAAATATTTGGTTTGGAGACCATCAAAGATCAATATGTGCATGATGCTGATTTTAAAGATGTAATGCATAATTGTAAAGAAGGAAGAATGTGGAACAAGTTTGTTGTTAACGATGGATTTGTGTTTCGTGCTAACAAGCTATGCATTCCAGCTAGCTCCGTTCGTCTTTTGTTGTTGCAGGAGGCGCATGGAGGAGGATTAATGGGACACTTTGGCGTAAAGAAGACGGAGGACGTACTTGCTACACATTTCTTTTGGCCAAAGATGAGACGGGATGTTGAGCGTTTTATTGCTCGCTGCACTACATGTCAAAAAGTAAGTCACGCCTCAATCCTCATGGTTTATATATGCCTTTGCCTGTACCTAGTGTTGCTTGGGAGGATATATCTATGGACTTTGTTTTAGGTTTACCTCGAACAAAGAAGGGGAGGGATAGCATATTTGTTGTCGTGGATAGATTCTCGAAAATGGCACACTTTATACCATGTCATAAAAGCGATGATGCTGTTAATGTTGCTGATTTGTTCTTTCGTGAAATTATTCGCTTGCATGGTGTGCCAAATACTATTGTTTCAGATCGTGATACTAAATTTCTTAGCCACTTTTGGAGATGTTTATGGGCTAAGTTGGGGACTAAACTGCTTTTTAGTACTACTTGTCACCCCCAAACTGATGGACAAACTGAAGTAGTCAATAGAACGTTGTCTACTATGCTTAGGGCTGTTTTGAAGAATAATAAGAAAATGTGGGAGGAATGCTTGCCTCATATTGAATTTGCTTATAATCGTTCATTGCATTCTATGATAGAGGCAAAGGTGTCCCGTCTTTCGATGAGATGGTGGATTTCGCTTTGGTGGAAGTCGACTTTGACGATCCGACTACGAACGTGCGAGGACGTCGCGCCTTAGCAATCGCTAAACCAACTCCGAGAGGTTATTGACCACGCCGGAGCACGATCAACCTGACCACGAGGGTCTGTTTCCTGCGACCAAACGAAGAACAAGCAAGAAACTGAGATTGCAATCTGGATATTGCGAATATAAGATGAAAGCTTTATTGATCAAGGTGGGGTTCTGTGACGCCTTTGTCTGGTCGTTGAACACAAACGAAGTACGCGAAGTTGCAGCTATGGCGAACTTTTAATCTAAACAAAACCCAAAGTCTAAACGATGCCCTAAGGGCTGTATATATGGAGGAAGAGGGGGGAATTTCGTGGCCCTTGGTGGAGGGGTCCGAAATCAACCCTATCTCTTGTTTCCCCACACATACGGACTCTAAAAATAGCCTATACTTATGTATTTCGAAATTACATGGGCCTGGCCCAATAATAAGGTGACGCAGCACCTAAAATAGCCTCGGGACAAAATTTATGAAGTGGCATCTTGTATATTTCGTCCAAGGCTTCATGCACCCATTATGGTGGCTTCAAAGTCCTGAAATCATCACTTGTAACTCCGTTCTAGTTCCCCTTGCGCATGCCATCATCTCCATGCTTGTTCTTGCTCCAATGTTCATCCTTCTCCAAGCTAGGCCCTTCATTTGTAAGCAAAACAAATGTATCCAATTTAGGCAGCATCATATTCTCATGAACATTAGAATCATTACCAAGAAACGAAAGTACCTGGTAATTTAGTTGGCGTGCACGAGCTCTAGTAATTGGTCCAGTATGTATAGCAGCAGGGGCTGTGGGTGTAACAATTGTATTGATGTCCTCATCATCCTCCCCTTCTTGAAATGAAGTCGTCCTCGACGGAAGTTCATCTTCCTCACCCAAATAAGGCTTCAAATCTGCAATGTTAAAAGTGGGACTAACCCCAAAATCTGCAGGCAGCTCAAGTTTATATGCATTATCATTTATTTTCTCTAACACCTTAAAGGGACCATCAGCACGTGGCATTAACTTTGATTTGGCAAATCAGGAAATCTATCCTTACGCAAATGTAACCAAACAAGATCTCCAGGTGCAAACACAACATGTTTTCTACCCTTATCTCCAGCAAGTTTATATTTAGCATTCATGCGCTCAATGTTGTCCTTAGTTAACTCATGCATTTTTAAAATCAATTCAGCACGTTGTTTAGCATCAAAATTAACCTTCTCCGAAGATGGAAGAGGCAACAAATCAATAGGTGCACGAGGTAGGAAACCATACACAACTTCAAAAGGGCACATCTTAGTAGTAGAATGCAATGAACGATTATAAGCAAATTCAATATGAGGCAAGCATTCCTCCCACATTTTCTTATTATTCTTCAAAACAGCCCTAAGCATAGTAGACAACGTTCTATTGACTACTTCAGTTTGTCCATCAGTTTGGGGGTGACAAGTAGTACTAAAAAGCAGTTTAGTCCCCAACTTAGCCCATAAACATCTCCAAAAGTGGCTAAGAAATTTAGTATCACGATCTGAAACAATAGTATTTGGCACACCATGCAAGCAAATAATTTCACGAAAGAACAAATCAGCAACATTAACAGCATCATCGCTTTTATGACATGGTATAAAGTGTGCCATTTTCGAGAATCTATCCACGACAACAAATATGCTATCTGATGAGGACATCAATACAATTGTTACACCCACAGCCCCTGCTGCTATACATACTGGACCAATTACTAGAGCTCGTGCACGCCAACTAAATTACCAGGTACTTTCGTTTCTTGGTAATGATTCTAATGTTCATGAGAATATGATGCTGCCTAAATTGGATACATTTGTTTTGCTTACAAATGAAGGGCCTAGCTTGGAGAAGGATGAACATTGGAGCAAGAACAAGCATGGAGATGATGGCATGCGCAAGGGAAACAAGAACGGAGTTACAAGTGATGATTTCAGGACTTTGAAGCCACCATAATGGGTGCATGAAGCCTTGGACGAAATATACAAGATGCCACTTCATAAATTTCGTCCCGAGGCTCTTTTAGGTGCTGCGTCACTTTATTATTGGGCCAGGCCCATGTAATTTCGAAATACATAAGTATAGGCTATTTTTAGAGTCTGTATGTGTGGGGAAACAAGAGATAGGGTTGATTTCGGACTCCTCCACCAAGGGCCACGAAATTCCCCCCTCTTCCTCCATATATACAGCCCTTAGGGCATCGTTTAGACTTTGGGTTTTGTTTAGATTAAAAGTTCGCCATAGCTGCAACTTCGCGTACTTCGTTTGTGTTCAACGACCAGACAAAGGCGTCACAGAACCCCACCTTGATCAATAAAGCTTTCATCTTATATTCGCAATATCCAGATTGCAATCTCAGTTTCTTGCTTGTTCTTCGTTTGCTTGCAGGAAACAGACCCTCGTGGTCAGGTTGATCGTGCTCCGGCGTGGTCAATAACCTCTCGGAGTTGGTTTAGCGATTGCTAAGGCGCGACGTCCTCGCACGTTCGTAGTCGGATCGTCAAAGTCGACTTCCACCAAAGCGATATCCATCATCTCATCGAAAGACGGGACACCTTTGCCTCTATCATTCTTGAACCACCATTGTCTTCAATGTCTTCATACATTTTTAGGGGTCATCTCTGGTAGGTAAATTGAATTAATGAGGGACTACTACTTGTGTTATCCTGTAATTCTCACAAACACATTAGTTCCTCAACAAAGTTTGTCGTCAATATCAAAAACCAACTAGGGTTGGCACTAGATGCACTTACAGCTGGCTCCACCGAGGCCCCGCCCTGCCGGCAATGAGGGGAGGATTTCCCCCGCTCCATCGAGGCGTCACCCCACCAGCAACGAGACAGAGGACGTCGTGATGAGGACATCAATACCATTGTTACACCCACAGCCCCTACTGCTACATATACGGGACCAATTACTAGAGCTCGCGCACGCCAATTAAATTATCAGGTACTTTCGTTTCTTGGTAATGATTCTAATGTTCATGAGAATATGATGCTGCCTAAATTGGATACATTTGTTTTGCTTACAAATGAAGGGCCTGGCTTGGAGAAGGATGAACATTGGAGCAAGAACAAGCATGGAGATGATGCCATGCGCAAGGGGAACAAGAACGGAGTTACAAGTGATGATTTCAGGACTTTGAAGCCACCATAATGGGTGCATGAAGCCTTGGACGAAATATACAAGATGCCACTTCATAAATTTCGTCTCGAGGCTATTATAGGTGCTGCGTCACCTTTTTATTGGGCCAGGCCCATGTAATTTCGAAATACATAAGTATAGGCTATTTTTAGAGTCCGTATGTGTGGGGAAACAAGAGATAGGGTTGATTTCGGACCCCTCCACCAAGGGCCACGAAATTCCCCCTCTCTTCCTCCATATATACAGCCCTTAGGGCACCGTTTAGACGGTGGGTTTTGTTTAGATTAAAAGTTCGCCATAGCTGCAACTTCGCGTACTTCGTTTGTGTTCAACGACCAGACAAAGGCGTCACAGAACCCCACCTTGATCAATAAAGCTTTCATCTTATATTCGCGATATCCAGATTGCAATCTCAGTTTCTTGCTTGTTCTTCGTTTGCTCGCAGGAAACAGACCCTCGTGGTCAGGTTGATCGTGCTCCGGCGTGGTCAATAACCTCTCGGAGTTGGTTTAGCGATTGCTAAGGCGCGACGTCCTCGCACGTTCGTAGTCGGATCGTCAAAGTCGACTGCCACCAAAGCGATATCCATCATCTCATCGAAAGACGGGACACCTTTGCCTCTATCACATCGCCAGCTCGTCGAGGCCCCGCCCCGCTGCCAACGAGGTCGTGCCACACAGAAAACGAGGAGGAGTAGAACATGATAAGTCGCCGTCGCTCAGGTCCAAGTAATGCCACCGCTTCTACCCTCCAGTTGAAGCCAAGCTTGGAGGGTTAAACATTGACAACCGGTTAGCTTCTTGGCGGCGATGTGGAGTCGGAGAGCTGGGCTGGAGAAGAAGCTTCTGTTCGGCTCAGCCAGACACGGGAAATGGGCACCGGAGATAATAGATTAGGTTAATTAATTATACCTCTAGCGCACCCCTTTTTAGTTGAAGAATGTATGAAATGTAATGAAATCCGGCATGTATATATGAAACCCGGCCGTGTATGAATGAATTTAGTTCGATTAGTTCGAATTCTTGTATCAGTGGCATTCGATGTACATGCAAAACAAGACGTACTAGCATTATTCCCAGGACACATGGTGATCACCTCGTTTGCAACAGTTTCTGTAAGTGCATCTAGTGCCACCCCTAGTTGGTTTTGGAGTATTGACGGCAAACATGGTTGAGGGACTAATGTGTTTGTGACAATTGCAGGATAACACATGTAGAAGTCCCTCATTGATTCGGTCTTCCTACCAGAGATGACCCCTAAAAATGTATGAAGACATTGAAGACAACTGTGGTTTGTGAAGACATTCACATTGAAGATAATGACGTGTGAAGAGATTCACTTGAAGACTATGGAGTGCGAAGACATAGTTTCTTTCGTAGTTTCCTTTCCTTCTTTATTGAGTCATAGGAACCACCGAACTGTTAAGTGGGGTCCAAGTGAACAAAGTCAGATGAGTGATGTGATGATCAACCAAAATCCTACGTCTTCGAGTGAAGACAATGAGAGCAAATCTTATCCCGAGTTGGATGAGTCATCTTTGCTTGTAGCCCAAGCTAAGCTGCCGCGTGTGTTTGAAATCCGACTGTTGTACATGTGTCGGTTCCTTAGTGACCCAGGGTCATTTCGGACATATCATGTCGGGTTGCCTACTGTCGGTGCACAAAAGTAGGGGCTCTCTTTTGTGCCCCTGTACCTGTGCACGTGCAGTCAGAGCCGCACCCGTGACCACACTTAGCAGGGCAGAGGAGGGAAGCAAAAGTGCAAGGCTACCGGAGCAGCGCTCCAACCAAGGGCGCAAAAGATGGAACGATCAGACAGGCTTCCTCCCGGCAAGACCCTTGCCGGGGCGGCCTACACAGCCCCGACAAGAGCCTTGCCGGGGCAGCTCACCCAACACCAACATCGCAGCCACCCTTGAGCCTGAGAGTTCCAACACCATCGACAACATTGAAACCAAGGCTCGGGAAGTGCCTGCATGGTGGCATGCAGATCTTCGTGAAGACAGAGAGCCTACAAATCCTAGATGAGGACCAGAAGACAAGACAAGACTCCTTGCCGAGGAGGCCACGGCAAGGCTCCTTGCCGAACATGCTCGCAAGGCCCCGGCAAGACTCTTGCCGAGGGTGCTCACAAGACCCCGGCAAGACCCTTACCGGGAATATACACGAGACCGCGGCAAGACCTTGCCGCCCTATCGCCGCCCCAGCTCAGCGGCCAACCCACCAACGGAAGCAAGTGCCCACGTGGCCGTACGTGGGTACTAATCCAACTAGCCAAACACCTACATGGTGGCATATAGATCTTCGTGAAGACCCTACCACCACGCCAACTCAGCAGCTTGCCAACCTTCGTGGTGCTGCATGCCTCGTTGGCCTAGACGCGTGTCGGAACAAGGCGGAGTGGCGACGGATGGGACGGGCCTCGTTACCACCCCCGATAAACCAAGTGGACACCTAAGTAGCGCATTTAATGCACTTTGTCGTGTAATGACAGGCGATAAGCTTGTACACTATATACCTTTCCACCTCCTGTGTGCCACTGTGGCAGCCCCTTTTGACTATAAAAGGAGGCTCGAGGCGTACTGAAGAGGGATTCGGATCTTTTGGACGACACATGCATCGTAGCTAGTTCAAGAACTCAATAACACTCAAATATACACCAAAGCAGGACTAGGGTATTACACATCCTCATGGCCCGAACCTGGGTAAACGATCCTCGTGCTGGCTTCTAGACCCGCTCTTTGCACAACCTTGCGTTCGCCAACCGTAGCAAAAGGGATCCTAGTGATCCCATAGGTGTCGTTTCCCCCGACATCTACTCCCTCCTGCTACGGAAAAGCTCGACGAGTGGAGAGACACCATCCAGAGCCTCGTCGGCATCGCCAACAAAGACAAGCTGCGACCAACGGGGCCCTCAGGCCGACACTCTATCGAGCCACCGCACGCCAGTGGTGGAAGGACCGGAGGCGTTGCGGCCACGGTGCATTCTCCTCCTCCACGCCAGTTACCACGGGTACCGCTCCGTCGGGACGACGCTTGTGATAACATTTCCGTAGCGTCATCCAACCCACGGACCCACTGTGATCAACGCCAAGTTCTTTGGGAGCAAGCCCATGAAGACACTCGAACCACTATCGAGTGGCAGCGCGAAGCGCGCCACCAGTCAGATAGGCGAGCAGGGCCCACTATGGACCACCCAGCTCCGGAGGGCTCTGGTGGCCTACCTTACGAGGTGGGTTGCCCAGCCGAATGCGAAGAAGCTTTCTGCCTCATGTATACATGATCATCTACTAGAGGGGGGAAGGAAGACAATGGGGCTGAGGAGATGTTGATAACAGACTGGGACAAGGAGACGAGGACAGACGGAAATAAGCCAGAGGCATTTTATTTTCTGAGACAGGTAACAATGTCTCCCATTGCAACGCACGGGCATTTGTGCTAGTATTGTACAAAGATCTTTATCGGTCGTACCGTAATGACAACATATGTTATTCCCTTTGTCATCAATATGTTACTTGCCCAAGATTCGATCATTGGTATCTTTATACCTAGTTCAATCTCGTTACCGGCAAGTCTCTTTACTCGTTCTGTAATACATCATCCCGTAACTAACTCATTAACTCATTAGTCACATTGCTTGCAAGGCTTATCATGATGTGTATTACCGAGGGCCCAGAGATACCTCTCCGATACTCAGAGTGACAAATCCTAATCTCGATCTATGCCAACCCAACAAACATCTTCGGAGATACCTGTAGAGCATCTTTATAATCACCCAGTTACGTTGTGATGTTTGATAGCACACAAGGTATTCCTCCGGTATCCGGGAGTTGCATAATCTCATAGTCAAAGGACTATGTATATGATATGAAGAAAGCAATAGCAATAAAACTGAACGATCAATATGCTAAGCTAACGTATGGGTCTTGTCCATCACATCATTCTCCTAATGATGTGATCCCGTTCATCAAATGACAATACATGTCTATGGTTAGGAAACATGATCATCTTTGATTATCGAGCTAGTCTAGTAGAGGCTTACTAGGGACACGGTGTTTTTGTCTATGTATCCACACATGTATCAAGTTTCCGGTTAATACAATTCTAGCATGAATAATAAACATTTATCATGATGCAAGGAAATATAAAATAACAACTTTATTATTGCCTCTAGGGCATATTTCCTCAGATAGACTAGAGCACACTGTAGCCCCATTACAGTGTCACCGTACATCACCCATCACACACACGACCCGGTGACTTCGACTTCGCTACAACAAAACAGTAGAGCACCTTCATCGAGCATGTCCGCCACAAGCGTGTTTGTAAACCTCATCGACATTAGAGAGATTAGACATTTCTGAAGAGAGGCGGACATGTGCTGCTCCGACCCTGAGAGGAGGACAAACACGAGTTGTCCGAAGCTCCCCGCATGTCATCATGCTTCTGCTGCCCACCACCTTCGTGCAACGACAAGCCATGAACAGACGCAACAATGCAGATTCCACCACCACCAACCGGGTGCATCAACCAAGAACCTCTCCAAAACAATGCTTCCAACGAAGTAAGGCTGCCAAGGCCGCCCCATTACCAATCCGACGAGGCAAATCTAGGCTTTCACCCAGAAAATGGATCCCAAATGGCAAAAGGGTGACAAATCTCCTCGGTGATGCCTTCAAGGAAAAAAACATCCACAAATGTTGCCATCACCTCATGGTTTTAAATAGAGGATAGCGGGCTGGTAGCGGGTTGGGGTCCCTGTAGCGGAATGCGAATAGCGGACGATATTGCGGACCCTATGTCCACCTAGCGGATTTGTAAAAACACTAGATTATTGTTTATATTTCTAGATCATTAAAAAAAAGTAATGACCTTTAATTTGAGAAATAGTGGACGCTATTGCGCTAGCACTATTGGATGCAATAGCGGATGCTACCTTCACTATTTGAAACTATGCCTGTGTCAAGCAAGACTTTTGTCCAGCCAATCTGCACCTAACACCGCACCACCACCAGCAGACCACACACCATCACACATCGCTCAACTCCAGCACATTGTGCACTGGCACCTCAAGCCACACCAAAGGCAACCCAAGCACCCAACGCAGCCGGGACACGACTATAACACCCTCGATGCGACTATAGCTCCCACGTGTTGAGGCACGACTTAGAGACATAACCGCATTGAAGGCATATGTCGCAAGTTAGGCAATCTTCACAACATCCCATGTAATATAATAATAAAAAGGGAGATAACATAGTTGGCTTACACTCGCTACGTCAATCAAGTACAGAAATAACATTACATCATTCAAACACGCATGGCCCGACTACGGCGCCAAAATAAAGAGAACCCAACATGCGACAACGGTCCCAATCACCCCCAACTGGGCACCACTACTGATCATCGGGAAAGGAAACATAGTATCGTTGAGAGTCTTCGTCGAACTCCCACTTGAGCTCATACACGTCTCCTGGAGCGGAATCATCAGGCCCTGCATCTGGTGTAATAGTAATCTGTGAGCCACGGGGACTCAGCAATCTCGCACCCTCGCGATCAAGGCTATTCAAGCTTATAGGTAAGGCAAGGTAAAATATGAGTGGAGCTGCAGCAAGCGACTAGCAAGTATGGTGGCTAACTTATTCGCAAAAGAGAGCGAGAAGAGGAGGCAAAGCACGAGTGAGAAGCTAGAGAACAACCTGCGCAAACATTACTCCAACACCATGTCCACTTCCCGGACTCCGCCGAGAAGAGGCCATCATGGTAACACACTCAGTTGATTCATTTTAATTAATTAAGGTTCAAGTTATCTACAACCGGACATTAACAAATTCCCATCTGCCCATAACCGCGGGCACGGCTTTCGAAAGTTCAATCCCTGCAGGGGAGTCCCAACTTAGCCCATGACAAGCTCTCACGGTCAACGAAGGAATATACCTCCTCCCAAGACGTTCCGATCAGACTCGGTATCTTGGTTACTCAAGACACTTCGACAGGTTAAAACAAGACCAGCAACACCGCCCGAATGTGCCGAGAAATCCCGATAGGAGCTGCACATATCTCTTTCTCAGGACACACTCAGATGAGACATCCTACGAGTAAAACCAACCCTCAAGTTGCCCCGAGGTGGCCCCGCAGTCTACTCGGTCGGACCAACACTCAGAGGAGCACTGGCCCGGGGGGGTTTAAAATAAGATGACCCGCGGGCTCCGGAAACCCGAGGGAAAAAAGAGGCTAGGTGGCAAATGGTAAGACCAAGGTTGGGCATTGCTGGAAAAGCTTTAATCAAGGTGAAATATCAAGGGGTTCCCATTATAACCCAACCGCGTAAGGAACGCAAAAATCCGGGAACATAACACCGATATGATGGAAACTAGGGCGGCAAGAGTGGAACAAAACACTAGGCGAGAGGCCGAGCCTTCCACCCTTTACCAAGTATATAGATGCATTAAGATAACATGGCAATATAATGATATCCCAACAAGTAAATAAATGTTCCAACAAGGAACGGCCTCCAATCTTCACCTGCAACTAGCAACGCTATAAGAGGGGCTGAGCAAAGCGATAACATAGCCAATCAACGGTTTGCTAGGACAATGGTGGGTTAGAGGTTTGACATGGCAATTTAGGAGGCTTGCAAGCAAGTGGTAGGCATCGTAGCAATGGCATAGCAAAAGAGCGAGCAAACTAGCATAGCAAAGATAGTAGTGATTTCGAGGGTATGATCATCTTGCCTGCACAGTTGTCAGAGTTGACTGGATCCTCAAAAGCAAACTCAACGGGTTCCTCGTTAGTGAACTCGTCTCCCGGCTCTACCCAAACAAGACAAACAAGCAACAAGGATACAATCAACCACGTGCAAGAACATGCAATAAGATGAAATGATGACATGCTATGCGGGATGCGATGCGGGATGCAAAATGCAAGATATGACAGGAAATGCATGAACCTGGCCTCAACTTGGAAATCCAAGTGTACCACTGGAAAGATGAGATGAAATCGCTTGAAAACGATATAAAGAACGCCGGAATCGGAGTTACGGTTTGGAAATGGCAAGCGATTCAAATATGACACCGGTCTGCGATTTACAACAAGTAGGCATCTAAATGCAACGAAATGAACATGCTACAGCCACCAAACATGACAACAAAATACATGGCAGGGAAGCATTCAAGATGCTTAACAAAAGTCTAGCACTGAGCTACGTCCAAATCATCCATTAACAGGTTCAAACAAGCATGGCAAAAACGCGAATGGCAAACAGATCTAAGACTTAGTGAAATTAACACTTGTCTGGAATTTCAGATCATATAGCCCTCTTCGGAGCAACAAAACAACATGCTACAGGACCTAAACATGACAAAGAAAGACATGGCATGGAGCTACTCAACAAGCTTAACAAAAGTCCCTTAGTGACCTTGAGCCAAAAGGGATCTCAAAATATACTAACAAGCACACGAACATAGCAAAAACATAATCAGTTTTCAGACTTAGTGAAAACTGGGACATGCTGAAACATAACTCACGAAGGCATGTTTACGAGCTCGATGCACTCACCACGGTGCAAGTCATGGCAAGACAAGCATACATCCCTTAAGAAGGCAGAAAATGCAAGCTAGACATGGCAAGAACAATGGCATAGCATGCACGGATCAACTACAATAACATCGGCAAAATCGCAAACAAGTTGACGATCTGCCCAGATTCGCAACGAAGCAAAAGTAGAGCTCGATTGACTCAAGCTAGGGTGCTCCATAATTGCAAACAAAGAAATGGATGGATAGAGCACTACAATATTAACAAAACTCCCTTACTGATCATCCTCAAAAGAGGCACGGATCACTAGGAAACAACAAGAACATATGGCATCATGAGATAAACAATCCCAGGACTTAGTGAAATACTAAGTCCCTGAAAACAGAATTAGCAAGTGCACCACTTTGCAAGCTTGCACAAGTCACCACACACATCCTAAAAATACATGGGTTACACCTCTGGAAAGATGACAAAACCCTTAACAAAACATATGAAGAACTCACGGGCATCTCATGCACACATTAATCATGCCAAAAATGACAAAAGTGCTAAACGGAGTAACAGATCTGACAATTAACTCAAGTAGCCCTCTTCTAACAGCATTTGGGCATCAAGATGAGCTCAAATGAAAATGATGCAATGGAATGAAATGATGTACTCTATGAGGTGAACATTTTGATATGCTATATGCATGAATCGAAGCTACGGATTCAAAGTTACGGAGTCTCGAACATGGACATATGAACTATAAATATCCGGGACTTAGTGGAAAAAAACTACCCCGGATTAGGGTTTACTGTAGCAACCCCGATCCAGATCTGGATCGCACTGTTCACCGACGCGCGGAAGCCGAGGACGGCTGGGACGAAGACGGCGGCCGGCGGAGGCGAGGTCGCCGGCGGCCGGGGCGGCGGCGCAGGGGCCCGCGGCGGCCGGGGCGGCTCGCGGCACTCCGGGCGGCGGCGGTGGTCGGGCAAGGCGGCGACGGCGGGGCGAGGCGGCGGCGGTGGCGGCGGCCGGCGGCGACGGCGGAGCAAGGCGGCGGGGAAGCGGCGCGGTGCTCCGGCCGCCGGAGTGGGCGAGGGAGGCGGCGGAGCCGGGAGCTACGGCTCGGGGGAGGCGCGGTC
>NC_041380.1:223000434-223004507 GCF_002162155.2 Triticum dicoccoides | reverse complement strand
CTCCCGCGGGCTCGCCGGGCCGGCGGCGCGGGGCGGCGGCGCCCGCCACGTGGCGCCCCCTGGTAGGCGCGGGCGGCTGCGTGGACAATGTCCGTCGGCGCGACTTTTGTCCGGCGGCACGCGAAGACGAATGGAGCTAGGGTTTCGGGGGAGGAGAAGATCCGGATTTCGGGGGTTCTTTAAATAGACATAGAGGGAGCTAGGAGAGTCCAAATGAGGTGCGGTTTTCGGCCACGCGGTCATGATCGAACGTTCTAGGACATGGAGCAGAGTTAGGTGGGTTTTGGGCCAAATTGGAGGGGTGTTGGGCTGCAACACACACGAGGCCTTTTCGGTCCCTCGGTTAACCGTTGGAGTATCAAACGAAGTCCAAATGACACGAAACTTGACAGGCGGTCTACCGGTAGTAAACCAAGACCGCTTGGCAAGTCTCGGTCCAATCCGGAAATGTTTAATCCCCACACACGAAAGAAAGCTAGAAATGACCACCGGAGGAGAACGAAGCGCCGGAATGCAAAACGGACAACGGGGAAAATGCTCAAATGCATGAGATGAACACGTATGCAAATGCAATGCACATGATGACATGATATGAGATGCATGACAAGGACAACAACACACGGAGACAAAGACCTGAACCCGAGGAAATAAATATAACTTAACACCGGAAACGGCAAGAGTTTGAGTACAAATAGGGAAAGATACATCCGGGGTGTTACAACGACTAGATCTAGCTCGCCCGCCTGCTCGCAGTCGTCGTTGCCTCCTCGCCCGAGGCCAGGCAAAGCCCCCCTGACTCGCACCACACAACTGGCCTGACGAGGAGCCCTTGTTGGAGTCACCTTAGCCCGCCATCGGTACAGAACGGGCGAGATCTCTCTCCCTCTGTGTATAAATATTTCATATTTCGGATGCAAGTTTGAAAGATTGCCCTGCTTTTTATTTTTCTACACAAAAGAGCCCCCTCCTAATTCACTAATTTGTAGGATGATACTGAACTTTGGATTTGAAAAAAGTTTCAGAAGATATATCTAATGTAGATGGTGATTGATAGAGCAATTCTTGCTCATAAGTTAATGAATATGAGTACTCTCCTGCCGATAACTTCCATCGCGCCCACACGGACGCTGTAGCCGCTAGCCCCAACGGCCCACCTCCAACGCTGCTCTCAGCTGTAACCACCCCAAGACCCGGCGCAAGCCGACGACCGAGGCTATGCCTCCGGGAGCGGCCGCAGGCCAGGAGAACGCTCCGCCGATGCCATCCTTGGAGCCGGCCAGGCTTCGCTGGTGAGCCCCTCAGGTGACGGCGAGGGGGGAGGGGGAGGGGAGAAGGAGGTGGGACGATTTTGGATCTGGGGTTTCCAAAGGAGGGCGACACGGGGGTCGAGTGTGTGATGGAAACTGATACATCTACATGTGTCATAACCACGACCGTATATCAACCCTCGACTTTTTTTTGAACATCAGTACAGACACACACACATGTGCCTCGTTGTCGACGGGAACATCTCCTTTCACTAAAAGCGCATCGCCAAAAATTCTGAAATAAATCCAAAAATAATGCAAGCATCAAGACTTTGAACTCTGGTAGACTGGGATACCACGGTCCCTTCAATCATAGATCGGTTTTCGTTGGGTTGGTTGAGGGAGTGCTCCCCCACCCACCAAGCGAGCCACCCCGGTCAGGCCACCACTCCTCCCTACTTTTCTCCTCTTTTCTTCATTCGCCACCCTCTAAAATCTCCTTCGTCTTTCTCTCCTCCCAACCAAGAAGGGGATCCACACTCGCTTGATTTTCATTTGGGAAGAAGAAATTTATTTTTTGGTCTCAGGGTAGAAGGTGGGGAGAAGAGATGAGCGGACGGGTGGATCACGAGTACTCCTACCTGTTCAAGATGGTGCTCATCGGGGATAGCGGCGTCGGCAAGTCCAACATACTCTCCCGATTCACCCGCAACCACTTCTCCCTCGACTCCAAGTCCACCATCGGCGTGGAGTTCGCCACCAAGTCCTTGCAGGTCCGCATTCTCTCCCCTCGCATTTCTGCTATATCTAACCGGAAGATGTTCGAGACGCGTGCGTGCGTTTTTTGTATGGCCTCGGACCGATGATGACACACCGGATCATGGTCCTCTTGATCCTGTTGTGGCGAATGGGGAAAGTTATCTCGGTGACGGCGTTTGTTGCCACCATCAAACTTGCTCGTTTCTCACGAGTTTTTGGTTCTCGGACGGAAGGATGGCTGGCTCGTTTGAGACTTCAGGATGTTCTATCAAATCTTCTTAGGTGGATCATTAGGAACAAACTCTGCTTCACAAATAGCAAACGCATTGAATTACTGTAGTTGTCATTCATCTTCCCTTATTCATCAGACTAGTTGTTAGACGTTGTTCTAACCTCCATTACGTTTAAGAGTTCTTTTTTGGATGCTAGATTCGCCTGGTTCCCCTTGGATCACATCATTAGGATGTTGATGGACTGATTGTTAGGTTGATTGCGAGCTGCAGCCACTTTTTCTTAATGTGGCATCCTGTCTGTTCTGTCTTCCAGGGTTAGGTGAAACAAACCTGTCTGTTCTGTCTTCCAGGGTTAGGTGAAACAAAACCTGTGATGAGGACATGACTACCTTGGATATGACCAAAAATATTGCATATATGCATATTTGTCAGGTGATTTCTAGTGCAAACTATTCAATAATCTATTTATGTTATCCAGAACAAAAATACTTCACACACTTTTGTGTTTTGTCTAATTGCAGGTGTATGGGACATTTGTACAATCCACATATGAAGATAAGGAAGAAAGAGGTGTTTATGTGCTGTCCAAAAAGTTCTCTCACGTCACTTTTGGCCCAAGAGAAGATAGAGTCCAAGTCTCTCACGTTCTGGATTCAGATTCGGACTGCACAGACACACCTGACTCAAAACGCACACAAGTTTCTCATACGGACTCCGAATTGGGTGATTCTTTTTTTGTTGGAAACTAGATTTCATGCACTTTTCAACCCAATTGAAATCACCTTCAAATTCGTCAGGAGCGTTGAGTTGTGGACGAAACAATCTGATGCTGCAGCAGAATCCGAGTCAAACTACAAGTCCAAAGGTGTTACATCACCTCCACTTGGGCCCATTGGCCTTCTACGACCTAGATTTAGTTTTAGGCTGCCTTGGGACGTCCTCCCACCTCCTTGGCCGCCACCCCTTGCTCCTATATAAGTAGATCCATCTAGTAGCTTTTCCTTGGGATTTGTTTAGTTAAAAGTTAGCCATTGCAACTTCGTGTACTTCGTTTGTGTCCAACGACCAGACCAAGACCGCTTTCGGATCCCCACCATTATCAATACTTCATATATATTCGCAATATTCAGATTGCTTTATCATATTCTTGCTCGTTCTTCGATTGCTTGCAGGAATAGACCTTCGTGGTCAGGTTGATCATGCTCCAGCGTGGTCAATAACCTCTCGGAGTTGGTTTAGCGATTGCTAAGGCGCAATGTCGTGCACGTTTGTAGTCGGACCGTCAAAGTCGTCTCCACCAAATCGATAGTTATCATCTCATCAAAATATCGGGACACCCTCGCCTCTATCAAGTGGTATCAGTTTTCAGGTTGCTCGGTGAGAATTTCTAGTTTTCCTAGATTAGATTTATTTTCTTACCTATTGTCCAAGAAAAAGCCACAAAAAAGAGTTAGATCTATTCATCCTTGGTCCAAGCCAGTCTGAGCCTTTGCAATTTTCTTTTCATTGCTTGCATAGTTGAATTATCGGTTGCATCGTCGTGTCGAGTTGTTGGTCTTAGTGTCTAGTTCCTTTAGAGTTTCGAGTTCTGTTCACATTAGTCACGCCGCCGCTGCATCATTATCCCTTCCGCCGTCCACCATCCCATCTATTAATTTCCACCACGTGCTATGCACTGTTCATTGTCATAATCATAGTTGAGGTCATTCACATCTTCACCTGATCCAATCTGCATCTTATCTAGTTTGTCTTGGAAAGAGGGAGAGAAAAAAGAGAGAGAAAAAAAAGAGAGAAAAAAAGAAAGAAAAAAAAAGAAAAAGAGAGAGAAGAAAAA
>NC_041380.1:222969283-223000273 GCF_002162155.2 Triticum dicoccoides | reverse complement strand
TTAGTCACGCCGCCGCTGCATCATTATCCCTTCCGCCGTCCACCATCCCATCTATTAATTTCCACCACGTGCTATGCACTGTTCATTGTCATAATCATAGTTGAGGTCATTCACATCTTCACCTGATCCAATCTGCATCTTATCTAGTTTGTCTTGGAAAGAGGGAGAGAAAAAAGAGAGAGAAAAAAAAAAGAGAAAAAAAGAAAGAAAAAAAAAGAAAAAGAGAGAGAAGAAAAAGAAAAAAAACGTGAGAAAAAAAGAGAGAAGAAAAAAAATCGGATCTATCTAGAATCAATCTCGTACCTGAATTCGGATTGGAATCTGTTTTGCGCACTGTTCAGTAAAACATGTGTATCTTCCTCATACGAAGTCCGTTTTGCCTCCGTGAGTACTCAAATTGAAGCTAGCGACGAGCCGCATCTAAATAGTTTCAGAAACTAGTTAAATATTTGAAACCTCAAAATCGGCTTCTAAATAGGTCTTTTTGCCCTCCGAAGTTCGTGAACACAGCTTGTTCCAATTTTTCAGGCCAGTTTTAGAATTCTTTGACTCCTCATATTAACTCGGAATTGAGTGATTCTTTTTGTATTGGAAAGCTTGAGTTAGTAGCATTCTTTGAAAGAATTTATCAGAAAATTGTCTCAAACTTTTCAAGAGGAAAGTTGGAGAGAGAGTTGTTGTATATCCTGCTTGGCAGTTGTTTTTCATCATTATCTTCACTGCTGTTGTGATCTTCACTTATATCTTGCTGTCAAGAGCTACTTAGTATCCTTCATTGATGCTAGTTGTGCTACGCCGTGACCTCATTAGTGTTCTAGGCTCGCGTCTCTAGTCCGGTCTAGCCTGGGACCAGCACAGTACCGTCGTTGAGCGTTTATTCAACATTGCATCTTTGAATTGATTATTGCTAATCTTTTGCTACCATATATAGCCAATCCAGCTCCACATATTTCTACACCGTGTATACGTACGCTCCCCTGGCAATCGCTTTACTCAATATTCGGAGTTACTTGACACCGCTGGTTGCCGATCACCGCCTGCTGCATGGTAAGAACTTGTAAGACATTGATATTTGCTTTACTGTGAGCGTTTTACCACCACATCCTAGTAGCTATAGGAACATTATTTTTGGGTTTTGTTTCTTGTTCTACTAATCATGACAGGATCCAGAGTCAATTCATGGGCTTTGTCGATTGCGGGAGACGTGCCACCACCTTTGCAAATACCACAACCGTCACGAGAGGTGCACAAACATCCAAATGCACATGATCAGGTTAATGTATCTATACCACCATTTAATGGCCGTTTTAAACCTGCTTTATATATTGAATGGGAGTTCGACATAAAAAATATATTTGCTTCCCATAATTTCAATGAACATAAAAAGGTTAAGGTTGCGGTTGGTTCTTTCACTGGTTATGCTTTGGTTTGGTGGAGTGAATATTGTCGGTTACACCCTGATTATATACCTACTACTTGGGATGATTTGAAACTTGCCATGCGACATACTTTCGTCCCTGCTTATTATACTCGTGACATGATTAAGAAGTTGCAACACTTAAAACAAGGTAGTGAAACTGTAACAAAATATTATGATGATTTACAAACTACCTTGTTGCATTCCTCTTTAGAAGAAAGTGAAGATGATTTTATGGATAGATTTTGGGGAGGATTAAACCGTGATATTCAAGAGATATGATAGAGGCAAAGGTGTCCCGTCTTTCGATGAGATGGTGGATTTCGCTTTGGTGGAAGTCGACTTTGACGATCCGACTACGAACGTGTGAGGACGTCGCGCCTTAGCAATCGCTAAACCAACTCCGAGAGGTTATTGACCACGCCGGAGCACGATCAACCTGACCACGAGGGTCTGTTTCCTGCGAGCAAACGAAGAACAAGCAAGAAACTAAGATTGCAATCTGGATATTGCGAATATAAGATGAAAGCTTTATTGATCAAGGTGGGGTTCTGTGACGCCTTTGTCTGGTCGTTGAACACAAACGAAGTACGCGAAGTTGCAGCTATGGCGAACTTTTAATCTAAACAAAACCCAAAGTCTAAACGATGCCCTAAGGGCTGTATATATGGAGGAAGAGGGGGGAATTTCGTGGCCCTTGGTGGAGGAGTCCGAAATCAACCCTATCTCTTGTTTTCCCACACATACGGACTCTAAAAATAGCCTATACTTATATATTTCGAAATTACATGGGCCTGGCCCAATAATAAGGTGACGCAGCACCTAAAATAGCCTCGGGACGAAATTTATGAAGTGGCATCTTGTATATTTCGTCCAAGGCTTCATGCACCCATTATGGTGGCTTCAAAGTCCTGAAATCATCACTTGTAACTCCGTTCTTGTTCCCCTTGCGCATGCCATCATCTCCATGCTTGTTCTTGCTCCAATGTTCATCCTTCTCCAAGCTAGGCCCTTCATTTGTAAGCAAAACAAATGTATCCAATTTAGGCAGCATCATATTCTCATGAACATTAGAATCATTACCAAGAAACGAAAGTACCTGGTAATTTAGTTGGCGTGCGCGAGCTCTCGTAATTGGTCCAGTATGTATAGCAGCAGGGCCTGTGGGTGTAACAATGGTATTGATGTCCTCATCATTGATTATTGCTAATCTTTTGCTACCATATATAGCCAACCCAGCTCCACATATTTCTACTCCGTGTATACGTACGCTCCCCTGGCAATCGCTTTACTCAATATTCAGAGTTACTTGACACCGCTGGTTGCCGATCACCGCCTGCTGCATGGTAAGAACTTGTAAGACATTGATATTTGCTTTACTGTGAGTGTTTTACCACCACATCCTAGTAGTTATAGGAACATTATTTTTGGGTTTTGTTTCTTGTTCTACTAATCATGACAGGATCCAGAGTCAATTCATGGGCTTTGTCGATCGTGGGAGACGTGCCACCACCTTTGCAAATACCACAACCGTCACGAGAGGTGCACAAACATCCAAATGCACATGATCAGGTTAATGTATCTATACCACCATTTAATGGCCGTTTTAAACCTGCTTTATATATTGAATGGGAGTTCGACATAAAAAATATATTTGCTTCCCATAATTTCGATGAACATAAAAAGGTTAAGGTTGCGGTTGGTTCTTTCACTGGTTATGCTTTGGTTTGGTGGAGTGAACATTGTCGGTTACACCCTGATTATATACCTACTACTTGGGATGATTTGAAACTTGCCATGCGACATACTTTCGTCCCTGCTTATTATACTCGTGACATGATTAAGAAGTTGCAACACTTAAAACAAGGTAGTGAAACTGTAACAAAATATTATGATGATTTACAAACTACCTTGTTGCATTCCTCTTTAGAAGAAAGTGAAGATGATTTTATGGATAGATTTTGGGGAGGATTAAACCATGATATTCAAGAGATACTAATTCATGAAGAGTGTTATCCTATGGACCATTTGTTTCATCTTGCTTGCAAAGCTGAACAGGAAATAAAACGACGTGTTGGCCACGAGGAGAACAAGCGCACGGTGCACATTCCAAGAGTTGATATGATTGTTCCTTCAACTACTAGGCATACTATGACAACCACATATGTTGTTGTCAGGACTACATCACCTCCACCATGTGACACATCGCCCCCGAGAGTGGCTACATCATCTGAGTTGATCATAAGAGGTAATGACAAAGGTACTGATCTTCCATCTCTACATGAGAATGGTGAATGCCTTGTCAATTTGAATGCACCATCTGATGAGCTACCCACTACTTTGATCACACCACCTATTTTAGAGGACTATGTTGATAATTTGACTTTGCCATGTGATCAAACAACTGAAATACCAACAATTTTGAGTGCACCCATTGAATTAGCTATTGATGCAAAAGAACCAATGTTTAATCATTTTGATATGACCTCTAATCTTGGTGATGATTCTGTGTTGAATGACTTATTGCATGTTTGCTTATTTAAGCATGTTGTAGCATGTAAATTTGATGCAAGTAAGGTTTATTCACCAATGTTGGGATGGTTTAATGATGAACATTGTCAATCTTTTGAAATGAATAAGAGCTTCACTTATATGTGCAAACTGAGTTGCAATATTTTCATGCCTTCTACTTCTTGTGCTAATTTTTTGGCTTTAGATTTTATGAACTATGCAAGTTACTCATCTATTCATGTGTCATATATGCAAAAATCAAGGGAAGTAAAAATGGATGACATATACATATACAACATGTACACCTTGTCTCTTTTGTTAGCCACATTTCAGATTAAGCAACGCCGAGGACGGCTTTATTTTCAAGAAGGGGAGGATGATGAGGACATGACTACCTTGGATATAACCAAAAATATTGCATATATGCATATTTGTCAGGTGATTTCTAGTGCAAACTATTCAATAATCTATTTATGTTATCTAGAACAAAAATACTTCACACACTTTTGTGTTTTGTCTAATTGCAGGTGTATGGGACATTTGTACAATCCACATATGAAGATAAGGAAGAAAGAGATGTTTATTTGCTGTCCAAAAAGTTCTCTCACGTCACTTTTGGCCCAAGAGAAGATAGAGTCCAAGTCTCTCACGTTCTGGATTCAGATTCGGACTGCACAGACACACCTGACTCAAAACGCACACAAGTTTCTCATACGGACTCCGAATTGGGTGATTCTTTTTTTGTTGGAAACTCGATTTCGTGCACTTTCCAACCCAATTGAAATCACCTTCAAATTCGTCCGGAGCGTTGAGTTGTGGACGAAACAATCTGATGCTGTAGCAGAATCCGAGTCAAACTACAAGTCCAAAGGTGTTACATCACCTCCACTTGGGCCCATTGGCCTTGTACGACCTAGATTTAGTTTTAGGCTGCCTTGGAACGTCCTCCCACCTCCTTGGCCGCCACCCCTTGCTCCTATATAAGTAGATCCATCTAGTAGCTTTTCCTTGGGATTTGTTTAGTTAAAAACTAGCCATTGCAACTTCGTGTACTTCGTTTGTGTCCAACGACCAGACCAAGACCGCTTTCGGATCCCCACCATTATCAATACTTCATATATATTCGCAATATTCAGATTGCTTTATCATATTCTTGCTCGTTCTTCGATTGCTTGCAGGAATAGACATTCGTGGTCAGGTTGATCATGCTCCAGCGTGGTCAATAACCTCTCGGAGTTGGTTTAGTGATTGCTAAGGCGCAACGTCGTGCACGTTTGTAGTCGGACCGTTAAAGTCGTCTCCACCAAATCGATAGTTATCATCTCATCGAAAGATCGGGACACCCTCGCCTCTATCAACCTGTCATCTCTATTGTCTTCCTTATGCATTGCCATTATCATTGTTGTTATTCTCACCATGCTGCAGGTGTCGTGAGCAATCTTCAAATCATTCAAATTGGTGTTGTTGTTGTTGTTGCCATCCCTCCATTTAGTATACAAGGCCACTTTGGAATGTACATTTTGCATCTATACAAGGCCACCAATAGTAATCAAGCCAAAATTAATGATATTTCCTTGTATTAGTAACTTATTTAATACTTGCACTCATGCAGTCATAATAACACACAACTATTCCTTCTTTGCATGCATGTGGTGTATTAATTATCCCAGTAAACAAAAAGAAAGGTTGACTTGCAAAGCACATATTAAATTTTACCTTGGTACATGTAATATGAGTTTGTGACCTTGTATATAAAATTGGAGGAAGTACAATTATTGTTATAATTGTGGCATTTAACAGCCTCATTTTTAGTGCAACAGCAGTGCCACTTTTCCTGTGGATTTAGCTCATCAGTTACTCTCAATCTATTATCTTTCTTCTACTTCAGAAGATAGTTTGTGTTGGAAGCCATGGACTCACTGGTCCAGCTACTTTTTGACGTCTGATTGTGAATGGTGTTGTTAACAAATGGAGGGAAAAACAATAAAGGCTCAGATCTGGGACACAGCTGGTCAGGAGAGGTACTGTGCAATTACAAGCGCATATTACCGGGGCGCTGTAGGGGCTCTCCTTGTATATGACATCACAAAGAAGCAGAGCTTTGACAATGTTAATAGGTGGCTACGTGAGCTTCGTGATCATGCTGACTCCAGCATTGTCATCATGATGGTCGGTAACAAGTCTGACCTGACACATCTAAGAGCTGTCTCTGAAGATCAAGGCAAGGCACTGGCTGAAAAGGAGGGCCTGTTTTTCCTTGAGACATCAGCTATGGAGGCTGTAAATGTGGTAGAAGCCTTTCAGACTATCATCACAGAGGTCTATGGTATTGTCAACAAGAAAGCACTGGCCGCCAAAGAAGCAGCAGCAGCAGCTGTTCCATTGCCTTCCCAGGGTAAAACCATCAGCATTGACAGTACTACCGGGAACTCAAAGAAGGCATGCTGCAATACTTGAAATGTAGACATCATACCGTAGAGAATCGGGAGCGGGAATCAGCAGCAGAGCAGCTTAGTTGAACTGGTGCGAAGGCATTTCTACTCTTTTGTTTCTCTGTTGCGCAAACATCTTGGAGTACACTGCCGTAGGGGCAGTTTGTTTAGCATTTCTGGAAGTTAGATGTGTGTATTAGGATTCTGTTCCATTTTCCGCTATGAAAGTTACATTATACTACCTCTGTAAACAATATAAGAGCGCTTATATCACTACTTTAATGATCTAACACTCTTATATTTCTTTACGGATGGAGTACTACAATATATGTCGGATTATACATCATACTTTATAGGACCCAAAACAAGTTTCGTTAAACCCTTCTTGGTTTATATTTTTTATTTGCTTTCTTTTTGTTTGCTAACTAGTTATGCTACTTCTGTCTTTGGAGAAGTAAAGTATTACGTACTGGTGGTCCTATGAGTTGTTGGCGCATTATACAACCTTCGTTGGAAATTTCTGAATATTGTGGTATGATTTGAATTAGTAATATGAGGCGTGGTTTCAGTATTACTCCCTCCGTTCCACAATACATGCCTTTCATTTGTCAAAATATAGATGTATCTAGACATGTTTTAGTATATAGGTACATTTATTTTTGGACAAATGAAAGTCAAGTATTTTAGAACGGAGGGAGTAGAAGGCAGCCGACAAGCGGTATCTTAGAAGGACACCAAAGATATTTGGTTGCAATGTTGCAAATGGATGGTGATATCGATGAAGATGCAAGGGTCAGATCAAAGCTCAATAGATGAATGTCGCCAAACTTCCGGCGTTTTTTGTGACAAGAGAGTGCCTCAAAAGTTAAAAGGCAGGTTGATGTACGGTAGAACCCTAGGTGGCCTCATCTTTCATAACTTGGAGGGGATTCAAGGTGAACACACAAATCACCAAGGGGAACACTCCAAGATAAGTTCAATCACACATCCACTGGAATAACATATGAGATCCACAAGAATACAAGGTCGACAAGAGGAAAAGAGTAGTAAGGGTTGTTCTTTCCAAATCCTAAGGAGATGGGGGCTTGATTATCTATTGGAGAGGAATGTTATATCCTCAATTGGTGTAAACGCCTAAGGCATATTTTTTTTGTAAAGAGGAATTTAAGGGGGGAGCCATATGTTTCAAGATTTAGGGGAGAAGCACTCATTCTTGCTTTAGCTTTTCTGGTTTTCTCTTACCTCTTAACTTGCCCCCAATAATGATTCAAGGGAGAGGAAACCTATAAGCGGAGAAAAATCTTATTGAGATCTTATTGAATATTCTTTAGTTGATTTCTTTGGGAACATGAAGTTATACAAGTGGTATTTACTCTGACGAGTGCTACCTATTCTTATACAAGTTTTCCCAATCTTGGTTCTAACTGCAATACTTATCATTTTTTTTTGAAAGTAAAACATCCTCTTTATTTATTAGTAATAATGGTTACATCGTCTATAAGAAAATTTACAATATCGTTCAAAGGTTCCTCAAACCAATCCCTTGTCTCAGAAAATTTAGTTACTCTAGCAATTTCATGAGCTAGTTTATTTGCCTTCCTATTACAATGTTCAAATCTAACTAACCGAAAATCACAAACCATAAAATAACAATCATCAAACACAGTTGCCGCCGCTCCCACTGTATGTCCTCCATTCTTTATTGTGTCAATTACTTCCATATTGTTAGAGTTAACAACAAGTCGGTTGCTTCCCGCCTTTTGTGCAAGTAATAAGACAAAATGTAGTGCCATGGCTTCCGCTGTTAAGACATCTGCACACCAATCCATCTTCCAATTCCCTCCAACAATAAATCTTCCTTTATCACCTCTAAGTATAGCTCCCGTTGTGCCTCTAAGCATGTCTTGATCGAAAGAAGCATCGACATTTAATTTCACAAAACCTAGAGGGGGTCTCGTCCATCCCTCTATTCTATTTGTTGCCTTGGAGGATTGGGCAATAACATAGTTTGTTGTTATAGCTCGGACTCCCATCAAAATTTGGTATGCATCTTGGGTCTTCCCATGATGGACTAGCGAACGTCTTTCCCACCATAAATACCAGGCTGTTATAGGGATCAGTTCGTGAACATTCTGTATGCCCACTGTAGATAGCTCGTGTCCTGGCATAAGAAGTAAAAATTCGAGTACTGCCTCTCCCGCACGATCGACCGTGCAAGCTTTTTTAATGGCTTGATGCAATCCCAGTTTCTCCCATACCTCTTTTGCCTTTTGACACAAAAATAATAAGTGTTTTGTATCTTCATGCCCGTGAACATGATGGGCAGGTGGGCGAAACTTTCATATGTCTATTAGTAAGTGTAACACGACGTGGGAGGGTTCCATGTAAGGTACGCCAAATAAAGATCTTCACTTTTGCTGGACAAGATAATTTCCAAATCTTGCTCCAAATAGTATTGACACTTGTTCCTCCCATGCCATCTGATTGTTGCAATTTCCTCCCATGTTGCATTTTCCATTCCTCCAGATAAGCAGAATGAACGATGAACAGTCCATTCTTTGTAAAACTCCAAGCTATGAAATCTGACATGTTATACGCGGGGAGGGGGGGTCGTAAACACCCTCTGGACATCAATTGGCCACAATGTTTGTCTTACCAAATCTTCATCCCAGCAATTATTGATTGGATCTATAAGATCAGCAACTTTTGTTAGAAGCTGCCCTCTTCTAGGAGTGATAATTTTCCTATTGGCCCCATTCGGGATCCATGCATCTCTCCAAATATCAATATTCTGTCCATTACCAACTCTCCAAATATAACCTTTTTTTAGAGAATCCACTCCGGCCATAATGCTTTGCTAAGTGAAAGAAGATCCTTTTTTCAGACTCGCATTCATTAAATCTCCATCCGGAAAATATTTAGCTCTCAAAATGGTGCCATATAGGGAATCAGGACTATCAAGCAGGCGCCACGCTTGTTTGGCTAACAAGGCCAGATTGAAACAATGCATGTCTCGAAAACCCATTCATCCTTGGTCTTTTGGTACACACATCTTCCACCATGCCATCCAATGCATTCTCTTCTGATTGTCTTCATCACCCCACTAAAAGTGCACCATCGCGTCAATGATTCCTTCACATATTTTTTTAGGAATTTTAAAGACAGACATTGCATAAGTTGGGATAGCTTGTACAACCGATTTGAGAAGGACTTCATTCCCTCATGCTGATAGCAGATTTTCCTTCCACCCACTAATTTTCATGACAATTCGATCTATTAAGAATTGGAAAAATTCACTTTTGTCCATACCCACATTTGAAGGCAGACCCAAATATTTGTCATTCAGAGCTTCAGTCATAATGTTCAGAATAGTACATATATGCGCCTTATCTTCCACTTTCATGTTGGGACTAAAAAATATACTAGATTTTTCAACACTCACCATTTGCCCCGAAGCAGCACAGTAGTATCCAAAACTGATTTCAGCGCCTCCATGTTCATCGAATTAGCTTGCATCAGGATAAGTGAATCATCCGCGAAGAGGAGATTTGAAATAGATGGGGCATCTCTGCTAACTTTAATTTCGAAAATACTTCCATTCTCCTCTGCATTAGCTAAGATTGCAGTCGGGCCTTCCGTACATAACAAAAATAGGATATGGGGAGAGAGGGTCCCCCTGCCTCAGTCCTCTAGATGGTTTGAAGCCCTCTGTTTCTTCCATGTTAAAACGAACCCGATATTCCATCCAGGACACACATTGCATAATTAAATTCACCCAATCCTGCTGAAAACCTAGTCGCAACATGATTTGCTTTAAAAAAGGCCACTCCACTCGGTCATATGCTTTGTGCATGTCCAGTTTGATTGCACACATGCCCTCTTTACCGGTCCTTTTTTTTTAATTTATGGAAACATCATAAGCCACTAAGATGTTATCTGTAATCATTCTTCCAGGCACAAATGCACTTTGGGTAGGGCTAATAATATCTGGGAGGATTGTCTTCAGACGAGCATCAATCATCTTTGAAATGACCTTATACACCACATTGCATAAATTGATTGGTGTAAATTGAGTTACCTTTTCTAGGGAGTTAACTTTTGGGATCATTACTATTATAGTATCATTCCAACCATCAGGTATAGTACAGGTATTCACCGCTTTGAGAACCTCTTCAGTCAAATCATCCCCTAACATAGCCCAAAATCTCTTGTAAAAAATGGCGTGAAGGCCATCTGGCCCCGGTGCCTTTAAATCACCAATGTCAAAGAGTGCCTTCCTAACCTCTTCGGCCGTGTAGGGGGCAAGGAGAGCCCTATTCATCTCATTTGTTACTTTCCTTTTTACAAGGGAGAGGACCTCATGGTTCGGTTGATTAACTTCTAAAGTAAATAGGTTAGAAAAATATCCCAGAATATGATTCTTCATCTCCATGTCTTTTACCCAAACCCCATTATCGTCAAGCAATTTTTTTATCTGATTTCTCTTCTTTCTAGCTGTTGCGGCGTTATGAAAAAAGTATTGCAGTCACCATGCAATAACCAGTTTGCTCGACCCCGCTGTAGCCAGTGTATCTCCTCTTGTTCCAATAAATTTTCAATCAACACAATAGTCTCCTTTTGACGTGCAAGAGAGTTAGCATTCACATGCCCTCTTCATAATTTTTCTAAATATTTTTTAGTTTATTGATTCTTTTTGGACCCTTGAGGATATCACGATCCCAAGTGTGCAAATCTACATGTACCACTCTTGTATGATCGTGCAACTTTCGTAACCGTCTCTTCTTTCAGCCGTCGAGCTTCAAAATGTTTCCTTCAAATATTTGAGCGGTCAAAAATATTATCGTCAAAATATTCCGTGTCTAAAATAATAGGGTGATGGTCTGAGTGTACATGTTCTTCGTTTATAACCGCTGCTCGAGGGAATTTATTTGCCCAATCCACATTACAGACCGCTCGATCCAGTCTTTCCCTGATTTCGCCCCTTCTCCATGTAAATAAGTCACCCATACATCCCATATCTGCTAGTCCAGAATCTCCCAAACAATTTTGAAAATCTCTCATCATCATATTTGGTCTCGCATTCCCTCCCTCTTTCTCTGATGAGAGCAAAATTTCATTAGAATCTCCTAAAACTACCCATGGGTGATCGCCTTTCTTATACAAGTTACGAATATCATCCCATGACAAAGCACGATCACTCCAGTTGGGGTGCCCATAAAAACTCGTTAAACGCCACTGTACAGTATTCCCATTCATAAAAAGAACATCGGTAAAATTATTTGACACATAGTTCAACTCAACTTTATTCATATTCTAATAAAACAAGACAATGCCACCCGCCCGGCCATCGCTCTCAACTACAAACATTGAATTGAAATTTAAAACTCGACGAAGCTCATCGGCTTTACATTTATTTAAGTGAGATTCTGAAAGGAAAATTAACTCTGCTTTGGTACGCTCCTGTAGATCCAAGAGCTCGCGAACCGCCATGGGAGAGAGCATCCCACGGAAGTTCCATCTGATGATTCTCATTTGGCCCTGCGTACCTCCTCTTCGAAGGCCGCCGATGCGCCATCATCTCCAACCGACTCCCTTCTCTGCTGCCCCGGAGCCTCTTCTTTTTCCTCAACTTCTTTTGATACGTGAGTAACCACCCCATTTCCATCTCTCACAGCTTCCACTCTACCCGTACATACATGCTTAGAAGATACATTTATGTCCCCAATAGAATATGCTCATAGCTATCCATGGTTTTCTCAAAAGAGAAATCTAGCTCACTACCAGTTGCTGGAGCTTCATAGAGGCTTCTTTTTTACCTATAATGTTCTTGCGTGCTTCCTCTGAACTCCCAACTCCTCCTCCCTTATTTCCTTTTCTGCCCTTTCCTTTTGTCTTTCCCTGCATGGAGTTCTTTGTAGCATTGAAAGTGTAAATAGGGGTGTCAGTGGTATTTTTTGTAGCAAGTTTTGCAGCGACAGCCCCCGACAATGCCTCCAGCACCCCCGGGCGAAAGAGGAGTTGATCACCCCACTACAGAGCCTCCCTACCCTCCTGGCCGACCGGGTTAGGCTGGTACACAGCCATAGCCGCAACAGACCTGATCAGGGAAGTACTCTTCCCCTGATGCAACATGTCCTAGCCCGCCTGGTCAGGTACAGCAGCCGTGGTGGTAGCCGCTCCCCCCACCAGCGCTTGGCCCTCCTATCCTTCGCTAGTAGGGGGTGCAGGGGCGTATGGTGATGCATTCTGGTCCACCTGACCATGATCACCACCCCGCATGGAGTGTAGGGACTAGGGGTGGAAATTGTTAGCAGCTAATCTGAAATATCCGATATTCATATTCGAGAAAATGCCTATTCATTTCCGAAACATCCGCATCCGAATCAAAATGGAAATGGAAATTATCCATATCTGAATTTATTAAAAAAATAAAAACTAAAATATGGTAGGAGATTTTGACACAAATACGGATATGGAAGTGGATATATCCGTATCCGAATAAGATTATGGGAGGTAATTTTCAAAATTCTAGACCCAACATTCCAATTATCCAACATAAAAGCCAAATAAGTGGTCAAATTTTACTCTTTATATGATTAAACATATAAATTATTATGCATTACAATAGTATTTATTCATAAACCTATTTATCATTGACTTATTGTATGTCACAAGTTGATTATTTCAGGTCACATAGCTATCGACTAATTTACTTAAGCAATATGTTGATATTATTCGTATCCATTCCGAATCAAGATAATATCCGATATGTATCCGTATTCGATTAATATCCGAGCCACATCCGTATCCGATAACATCCGTATTCGGATTCGTATTTGTTTTGAAAATATGAAAATGGAAGTGGCAAGAGCACTATCCGATCCGCATCCGATCCATTTCCACCCCTAGTAGGGACGCTACAGGAAAACGACCCTCCTGGCCAACCTGCAGCACCCCCTTGGTGTGCGCCCTTCTGGCCGCTAGCCCTTGGCCCTCCTGGCCAAGGCTAGTGCACTCAAGTGGCCCGTGATCCAGGTCCACCTGACCCGAGGCAGCTCCTACGGGTACCGGCAGAGAAGGTCCTTGCCCACGGCCCTCCTGGCCGAGCGAGTGGCCTCCCTGGACTGGACCTCCAGTCAACAGGAAAGATGATGCATCACCTTTCTCTTTCACAGTGAGATCACTCACAGCTTTGGTTACTTTGACCACCATACCTTTAGTAGCCTTTGAGATGTTTTTGTTACTATAGCCCGAGTACACAAGAGCTCTTCTACTAGCTGTATTGCCCTTCCAGTAGGCCTCTTGTCGGTGTCAAAACCGGCGGATCTCGGGTAGTGGGTCCCGAACTATGCGTTTAGGCCGGATGGTAACAGGAGGCAGGGAACACGATGTTTTACCCAGGTTCGGGCCCTCTTGATGGAGGTAAAACCCTACGTCCGGCTTGATTAATATTGATGATATGGGTAGTACAAGAGTAGATCTACCACGAGATCAAGGAGGCTAAACCCTAGAAGCTAGCCTACGGTATGATTGTTGTATATGGAGTTGATTGCCTACGGACTACAACCCTCCGGTTTATATAGACACCGGATAGGGTTAGGGTTACACAGAGTCGGTTACAATGGTAGGAGATCTTGAATATCCGCATCGCCAAGCTTGCCTTCCACGCCAAGGAAAGTCCCATCCGGACACGAGATGAAGTCTTCAATCTTGTATCTTCATAGTCCAGGAGTCTGGCTGAAGGTATAGTCCGGCTACCCGAACACCCCCTAATCCAGGACTCCCTCAGTAGTCCCTGAACCAGGCTTCAATGACAACGAGTCCGGTGCGCAAATTGTCTTCGGCATTGCAAGGCGGGTTCCTCCTCCAAGTCCTTCATAGAAGATTGTAAACACCAACAGTAATGTCTGGCTCTGCAAAATAAGCTTCCACATATCGCCATGTGTGTCATCAAAACTGCTGACGTATTCTGCAGTGTGTCATCACACTACGGCCAAGTCCTTTACTCGAATCGTTTTTACTTTTCCACCTCAGCATGTTTTGCGAGGCGGTTTCCTTGGCACGTCTTGTCAAAGCAGAGATCATGTACCCCCTTTATGGGATTCTCATCAATACGGATGTGGGTAACCCAACGGCTGGTGGGGACGCACAACCGCATCCGCCCATACAAGGGGATAAGGATCGACCTTTTTACCTACGCCTTCTTCCTCCTTTGCCTATCCATCTCCTGCGCACTCGAGCTCCAGCGCCCAAGCCCACACTTCCCACCTCAACCTTCTCTAGCAATGTCCGGAGCGGGAGGCAAGTGGATGGTCTCCTCCGCTACGGAGGGCCAAGTCAAGAAGCTAAGGAAGGCCGGATACCTGTCCAAGGACATCGCGCACCGGCTTCCCGAAAAGGGGCAGCTTCTCCCCACCCCAAGGGCCCATGAGAGGGTAGTATTTCTCCCCCACTTCCTCCGCGGACTGGGTTTTCCACTCCACCCATTTGTCCGGGGGCTCATGTTCTATTACGGCCTGGATTTCCACGATCTGGCCCCGAACTTCATCCTCAACATCTCGGCGTTTATCGTCGTGTGCGAGGCTTTCCTCCGCGTCCGCCCTCATTTCGGCCTCTGGCTCAAGACCTTCAACGTCAAGCCCAAGGTGGTGCGCGGCAGCCAGGCGGAGTGCGGAGGCGCCATGGCGGGCAAGATGGCCAACGTCCTATGGTTCGAGGGCTCTTTTGTGGAGACCCTAAAGGGGTGGCAATCCGGGTGGTTTTACATCACCGAGCCACGCGATCCGAAATGGACCGCAGCCCCCGAGTTTCGATCTGGACCCCCCACGCGGCTTATGTCCTGGAAAGAGACGGGCCTGTCGTGGGGTGACGAAAAAGAGGTGACCGGATTGCAAACATGCATCCAGTCCCTGGTGAACAAGCCAATGCGGCTTGTTAATGTAATCCAGGTTATGCTCGTCCGCCGGATCCTCCTGTGCCAACAATGGGATTTTAATCTGTGGGAGTTCGACCCGGCGCAGCACCAAACCCTTAGCAGGCTCTTTGACACGACGTACGAAGATGCCTGGAAGGTGCTATTCAAGGGTGCCGAGGCTCCCGCATCCGCTTCCGAGGACCGCGGATACAGCTCGCAGCGTCACGCTAGCGAGGTAAGCTATCTTCACCTTTTGCAGGATGTTAAGCTTTCTTCATAGTTTGACTCTATGCGGGAACTAAACTCCCTTACCTTTGACAGGCTTGGCGGGCGATATCTGGACCGATTAACTGTCCGGCTCCGCTGCCCGAAGACCCAGCCCCAGCTCTACTAGTGAAGCTGCTAGTTCCGGCGCCTTATGTGGTGCCGGAGAAGAAGGCCAAGAAGAAGAAGACCACAGGGACTCGAAAGAGTGCCCGCAACGTGGTGGTGTCGGACTCGTCATCCGACGAGTCCGAGACGCCCTCTTCCCGTGAAAACGAGGAGGAGGAAGATGAAAAATCTCCCCCCCCAGCGGAGGGAGGAGAGAAGAGGAAGGCCGCCCCAACGGGAGAGGCCGAGGGGTCTAGGAAAAGGAAGACCCCTCCGCCGGACTACTCCCCCGACGCCGAAGAGGGCGGAGAGGAGTGGCCAAACAGGGCCAAGCGTCCGGCGAAATCGTAAGTTCGGATATCAGAGTAACTCAACACCTTTGTTGCACAGCTTTCCCTAATGTCGAACGTAATTATGCAGCCCGCCCCGGGCCGAATTCAATGAATCGTTGGGCGGCTCCCTGGACTCATCGGATGTGAACTCAGTTTCGCCCGCTGTCTCCCCCCGCACTGCAGACGACGCCAAAGTGGCGTCGCGACAAGCTCCGGGGCAGGAGGTGGTGGTCCCGGACGAGCCGCAAGGCAACCTCCCGGACTCCAGGAGTGAAGGGGATAAGGCCCCCCAGGGCTCCAAGTCCGGCTTTGTGCCGGACACCGCGCTGGAATCTTCCACAGTTCCAGACCGCGGTAGGCAAACTCCTTCCAAGAGGAGCAAGCCTTTTGAGCCGGCGGCCTCCGTCCAACCGGAGGTGCCGGACAATCTGCTGGAGGTGCTTGACGGCGCCTCCATCGACGAGGGGCACTGTACTATTATGAGTATGGTGATCCAGAAGGTTCAGTCCGCCAAGAGCGGACTGACTAAAGCTTGCGCTAGCCTTCTAACAGGCTTCGAGGTAAGTAAAAATATGTAAAAATATTACCGCATAGACAGTAGCCCCTGATGCTCTGTTTGGCGTTCGGAAAGAAAAGCCGAATAGAGGATCTATTAAATATCGCAGGAGTCTAACAAAAAAGAGTCAATATGCGTATGCAGGCTTCGCTGTTATCCACCGCCGCACTGACTACGGAGGTGGGTGTCCTGAAGCAGGACCTTGAGCGGACCGAGCAAGAGCTCGGCCTTGCCAAGCGGCAGCTCGAGGAGAAAGAAGGTAAGAAATACCTTATAGAAAAAGTGCCTATAAAAAGGCGTGATTGCAAAAAATAACAGGATTGTACTCCTTATTGTAGGGGCCACGACTGAGGTGGCGACCCTTAAGTAGGCGCTGTCTGAGGCCGAAAAGAAAACAGCCGCGGAGTGCACCAAGCGAGACAGACTTGGGGCTCAGGTCAGCGAGGTGCAGCAAGAGCTTCAGGCTCTCATGAAAAAACATGAGAGTTTGGAGCTTGAGTCAAAGGCGCAAGCATCCGAGCTCGCGACGGCCCTTGAGACTGCCAAGTCTGCCAAGGCCGAAGCCCAAAAGGCCCTCCAAGAGTTGGAGGAGATGAGGAAGATAGCAGCGGGTAAGGCATTCTTCATGCAAAGCAGAAATATAAAAGTAAACTACTTGTTACTTACCCGAATCCGGAGCTCTCCAGGGGCATTCGCAGATCTTCCCCGCAGCGTATCCGCCGCTGCCGCATTCTACCGCGCTGAAGAGGGCAGCTCGACGGAGAAGGTGTTCTGGTCTCAGTATTCTGAGGTCGGACACCCTGTGCCTTTGAGCGACCAGCTGAAACAGCTGGTCGAGCTCCACAAGGCGGCCGAACAGGCCATGAAGGGCTTCATAGTTCGGCTGTGGCCCGGAGAGGCCCTGCCTGGGAGCTATTTCGAGCTGGTGCGGCGGCTGGTGGAGGCCTGTCCGAAGCTCGAGGTCATCAAGCGCTCCGTCTGCATCGAAGGTGCCCGTCGGGCCCTTGCCCGTGCAAAGGTGCATTGGGGTAAGCTGGACGGTGAGAAGCTTGTGAAGGATGGGCCACCGCCGGGGAAGGAGCATCGCAAGCCCGAGAACTACTACAAGGATGTTCTTGCAGGTGCCCGCCTTGTGGCGGATGAATGTACCAAGGATGTGATTTTTGAATGAACTCGCTCGTGTTTATCCTGTGCGCTGAAAACTTGTTCATATGCGCTAAGCAATGCTTATTGAATTTAAAATATTACTTTCTGTGCGGCCGTTTATCAAAAAATTGAGAGATGGCCAGTCGTCGGCTTCTGCCCCCATGCCACTAGTGCTCGGGTGTTCGGGATAAACCTGAGCGCTCTTTTTCCCATAGTTGGGTCCTTCGAGGGAGGCGCTCAGCACAACGAACCAGGCAATCGGACTATAATGCTTGAACACTCTCACTTAGCCATAGAACTCTATAATTTTAAATTTCGGTGAAGCCCCTAGTTCGGAAGACCGAGTTCGGGGCACTATCCACGCCTTGGCCGGACAAAGCCAGCTCCTCGCTCGAAGCGGCATAAGTCTTTAGGGACTTGAAAAACCTCTCGAACAGCGACCGGTCTCTCGCCTCATCATGACAGCCAGTTTTAGCTTTCTCCACTGAGGTGCTTAACCCAGCTGAACCGGGGCACAATCGCAGTGGTTCTCCTAGTGCTACCTTAGCCGATAGAGCGGAATGTAAGGCACCAAAACATAGGAGCCGGGCAAATCCAACTATTGACCCAAATCATGATTCGGAGCCGATGCATATAGTGCTATAAGTTCGGGGTGCCGCACTTGTGAAAGTGTACGGACTTCTCACACCATTATGAGGGGTACTGAAGCCCCTGGCGTGTTTGCCGTACCATGGTGTACGGGTGCAATCATGTCATTTAATAAACATAAATGTGAAAAGAAGATAATGCAAAAAATAGACAAGAAGCTAAGCATTGTTTATAGAGAGGCTATTTATCAAAGCCGAATGATACAAATAGTGCGGTAAGCAAAAGATATTGGACTATTCAGTATGTCCTGACCAGGGGCAGGCCGCGGAATTGTATTTAAAACAAGTATACCGCTCGTAATACAGACCACCTGGGAGTTCCATAATGTGGCATGGCTTGTCTGCCTCCCTGGACCTTGCATCATTTGTGTGGCAGTCGAATTGCCGAACAGGTCGTCCGAAGTATGGAGTCCTGAAAGTAAGAAAAAAATTAAAAAAAGAATCCAGCAGCCCCTAGTATGTTTTAAGCCGTATTTTGGGCATGCCGTTATTGTGCCCCTTCCCCTGTGCCCATGGTATTTCAAGGGCGTAGTTATGTACGCGAGGTACTGGTTTCGCTATGTCGCGGAAGCTGGGGTTGGGGCCGCATTGCTACGCTTGCTTAGAGTGTGCCAGGCGGTCCAACTGTGGGCTACTCCGGGCGCGCTTGGCAGTGTCTGGCTTTTTAATGGCTGGACTGGAGAATTGCCTGAGAAGGCTACTTTGTACCTCCGCTGCGAGAGCTGCCATATGCTCCTCCGTACGGAGGGAGCGTTCGGTCTTTCCGTTGACCGTAATTACTCATCGACGGCCTGGCATCTTGAGCTTGAGATATGCGTAGTGCGGCACCGCATTGAACTTTGCGAATGCAGTTCGTCCGAGCAGGGCGTGATAGCCACTGCGAAACGGGACTTGATGAGGACATCAATACAATTGTTACACCCACAGCCCCTGCTGCTATAAATACTGGACCAATTACTAGAGCTCGCGCACGCCAACTAAATTACGAGGTACTTTCGTTTCTTGGTAATGATTCTAATGTTCATGAGAATATGATGCTGCCTAAATTGGATACATTTGTTTTGCTTACAAATGAAGGGCCTAGCTTGGAGAAGGATGAACATTGGATTAAGAACAAGCATGGAGATGATGGCATGCACAAGGGGAACAAGAACGGAGTTACAAGTGATGATTTCAGGACTTTGAAGCCACCATAATGGGTGCATGAAGCCTTGGACGAAATATACAATATGCCACTTCATAAATTTCGTCCCGAGGCTATTATAGGTGCTGCGTCACCTTATTATTGGGCCAGGCCCATGTAATTTCGAAATACATAAGTATAGGCTATTTTTAGAGTCCATATGTGTGGGGAAACAAGAGATAGGGTTGATTTCGGACCCCTCCACCAAGGGTCACGAAATTCCCCCCTCTTCCTCCATATATACAGCCCTTAGGGCATCGTTTAGACTTTGGGTTTTGTTTGGATTAAAAGTTCGCCATAGCTGCAACTTCGCGTACTTCGCTTGTGTTCAACGACCAGACAAAGGCGTCACAGAACCCCACCTTGATCAATAAAGCTTTCATCTTATATTCGCAATATCCAGATTGCAATCTCAGTTTCTTGCTTGTTCTTCGTTTGCTCGTAGGAAACAGACCCTCGTGGTCAGGTTGATCGTGCTCCGGCGTGGTCAATAACCTCTCGGAGTTGGTTTAGCGATTGCTAAGGCGCGATGTCCTCGCACGTTCGTAGTCGGATCGTGAAAGTCGACTTCCACCAAAGCGATATCCATCATCTCATCGAAAGACGGGACACCTTTCCCTCTATCAAGTGGTATTAGATTTACAGGTTGCTCGGTGAGATTTTACAGTTTTTCGTAGTTTAGATCGAGTCTGTTCTTCATACCTAAAGTCCACGAAAAAGCCACAAAAAAAATTAGGGTTAGTTCATCATATCTGAACCAATCTGAGCCTTTGCATAATCTTTTTAGGGTTTTGCTTTGTTGAATTTGCGGTTGCATCGTCGTGTTTAGTTGCTGGTCTTAGAGTCCCTTCGATCAAAAGTGATCGGGCAGGAGGACCATGGGTTGAACTTTGGGGCGACTGGCTCCATCGCGTATACGTCCCGTAGCGCACGCTTCCGCTCCCGCTTGGGAATGTGGGTTGCGTATATCATGTTCACCGTCCGCACTTGTTGGGGAAAGCCCTTCTGTCCATTGTTGTTCGGCGGCTTGGGCTCCTCGTCGTCGCTGTGCAGCCCCTTGTCTCTGTTTTCGGCCCTTAACTTGCCTGCCTTCTTGAACACCCAACAATCCCTGTTAGTGTGATTGGCTGGCCTTTCGGGGGTGCCATGTATCTGGCACAAGCGATCGAGTATTCGGTCCAAACTGGGCAGGCCCTGAGTATTCTTTTTGAATGGCTTTTTCCGCTGACCAGATTTACAGCCTTTGAATCCGGCATTGACTGCCGTGTCTTCATTGATGTCGCTGTTAACACGGTGTTTTTGCTTATTCCGACGTGTCCTGCCACTTTTGTCCTTGGTATCCGAATTGCTAGGGTTCTTTGATAAGTTGTTACTGCGAGCTAGCCAGCTGTCTTCTCCCGCGCAAAAGCGGGTCATGAGTGTCGTGAGGGCTGCCATGGATTTCGGCTTTTCCTGTCCCAGGTGCCGGGCAAGCCACTCGTGGCAGATGTTGTGCTTGAAGGCTGCTAGGGCCTCTACGTCTGGACAGTCGACTATCTGGTTTTTCTTTGTTAGGAACCGTGTCCAGAATTGTCTGGCCGATTCCTCTGGCTGCTGAATTATGTGGCTTAAGTCGTCGGCATCCGGCGGTCGCACGTAAGTGCCCTGGAAGTTGTCGAGGAATGCGGCTTCTAGGTCCTCCCATGAACCGACTGAGTCTGCTGGCAAGCTGTTAAGCCAATGCCGGGCCGGTCCTTTAAGTTTGAGCGGGAGGTATTTGATGGCGTGTAGATCATCGCTGCGTGCAATGTGGATGTGAAGGAGATAATCCTCGATCCATACCGCCGGATCTGTTGTGCCATCATATGATTCGATGTTTACGGGTTTGAAACCCTCTGGGATTTTATGATCCATTACTTCATTCGTGAAGCATAGCGGGTGTGCGGCGCCTCTGTACTGGGCCATATCACGACGCAGCTCGGAAGAGCTATGTCTGTTGTGTTCGGCCCAGCCGGATTTGTTGTATCCGGAGTGAAGATCATTGTCACATGCCGTAGGGCGCCTGCGCGATCCGTAGATCGATCTTGTTTGTCTTGCCTTATCCTCCAGTATGTCTCGCAGGTCGGGCGCATTTTCCCGTGCCTTAGTTGAGCGGCGTCGGGGCATGGCTTGGGTGGAGGGCCGAGAGGCCTCTCTGTCACGGCCGCGAGGTGGCCGGTCTGCCATGTCATGCGCTGGTGATGTAGGTGCTTCCTCCTCTGATTGGGGTAGTGGCCTGCGCTTCGGGTAAATCTTGGAGGGGTGTTCGAGTTCATACTCTTCGGCCGCAAGGACTTCAGTCCATCTGTCAGCTAGCAAATCTTGGGCAACTCTAAGCTGTTGCTGCTTTTTCTTGAGGGTGCTTGCCGTGGCTAAAAGCCTGTGGTTAAAACGCTCTTGTTCGGCGGGGTCTGATGGTATGACGAATTCGTCGTCATCGAGGCATGCCTCATCTTCGAATGGAGTTGTATAGTTATCATCCTCGGCCTCTCGGTCTGCCGCTCTCTCATGAGGGCTGGCTTCTCCATCTTCCTGTGCCGAATCTTGCTGAGGTGGGTGTTCTTCGGCGCTATCCGGGGTAGTATTATCTCCCGTGCCGGAATCACCGTTTTTGTTTTGGCGGGATTTAGAACGGCGCCGCTGACGCCGGCGCTTTGGCTGTTTCTTGGGGGCGTCATCCCCCACTGTTCCATCGCCATCTCCATCTTTTGGAGTATCCACCATATATATGTCATATGACGAGGTGGCCTTCTAGCGCCCTACAGGTGATGGTTCCTGTTCGTCTCCTACATCGTCGTCCATGTCGTCGATGTCTTCGGAGCTGGAGTCAAGCATGTCGGTTAGATCATCGACAGTGGCTACAAAGTGAGTGGTGGGTGGTCTTTGAATTTCCTCATCGCCCGTATCCCACCCTCGCTGACCGTAGTCCGGCCAGGGCTCTCCTGATAAAGAGAGAGACTTAAGAGAATTCAGGATGTCGCCAAAAGGCGAACGCTGAAAGATGTCTGCGGCGGTGAACTCCATTATCGGTGCCCAATCGGATTCGATTGGCAGGGCGCGGGGGGGTCGGAGTCCGGGGAGGAGTCTGGATCCTCGGAGTCACGGGTCATGCAGAGTGCGGGGCTAGCGTTCGGCTCGATCGCTTTTGGGATCACAGCCCCCGAGGTGACGTCCAACCGCTCATCCTCGATTGGTGCAATAGGCTCCGAGTTAGGGGTCGGAACCGATGCGTGTGCGGCCTCCAGGACACTGTCCGGGGGCAGAGCTAGATCATGCCTCTCGAGATAGTGCGGCGCGCTTGGCCGTGGCTCGAGTCCGTCGAAGATCAAGTCTCCATGGATGTCAGCCGTGTAGTTTAAGCTTCCAAACCTGACTTGATGTCCAGGGGCGTAGCTTTCGATCTGCTCCAGGTGGCCGAGCGAATTGGCCCGTAGAGCGAAGCCGCCGAAGACGAAGATCTGTCCCGGGAGCAAATCTCACCCTGGACCGCATCGTTGTTGATGATCAAAGGAGCCATCGGGCCTAAAGGCGACGACATAGAGGAACTCTCAATGAAAGCACCAATGTCGGTGTCAAAACCGGCGGATCTCGGGTAGTGGGTCCCGAACTGTGCGTCTAGGCCGGATGGTAACAGGAGGCAGGGAACACGATGTTTTACCCAGGTTCGGGCCCTCTTGATGGAGGTAAAACCCTACGTCCTGCTTGATTAATATTGATGATATGGGTAGTACAAGAGTAGATCTACCACGAGATCAAGGAGGCTAAACCCTAGAAGCTAGCCTATGGTATGATTGTTGTATATGGAGTTGATTGCCTATGGACTACAACCCTCCGGTTTATATAGACACCGGATAGGGTTAGGGTTACACAGAGTCGGTTACAATGGTAGGAGATCTTGAATATCCGCATCGGCAAGCTTGCCTTCCACGCCAAGGAAAGTCCCATCCGGACACGGGACGGAGTCTTCAATCTTGTATCTTCATAGTCCAGGAGTCCGGCTGAAGGTATAGTCCGGCTACCCGAACACCCCTGAATCCAGGACTCCCTCACCTCTACACTGAGAGTTTTTGCAAAAATAGATGATATGGGTAGTACAAGAGTAGATCTATCACGAGATCAAGGAGGCTAAACCCTAGAAGCTAGCCTATGGTATGATTGTTGTATGATGAAGTTGTCCTACGGACTAAAACCCTTCGGTTTATATAGACACCAGAGAGGGTTAGGGTTACACAAAGTCGGTTACAATGGTAGGAGATCTTGAATATCCGCATCGCCAAGCTTGCCTTCCACGCCAAGGAAAGTCCCATCCGGACACGAGACGAAGTCTTCAATCTTGTATCTTCATAGTCCTGGAGTCCGGCTACCCGAACACCCCCTAATCCAGGATTCCCTCAATGAGAAATACAAAGAAAATGCATACATAGGCGATTACATTTAGTTTTCAACTTAAACACAGGCACAACCAGGGGCAGAGCTGGAGAAAATGTAACCCTGATGCACGCCAAATTTTCAAGAAAAAATTATATAGTGCGTCAATTAAGTTAACTAAAACAAATGACCACAAATTTAATTATCTTGGCTTGAGACTACAAAGTGTGTCAATTCAATTAATCTGTTGGCTAGTGCAGATCAGGACATAATTTCAATGAATCTGGCGAAAGTACTAAATAATGCTTTTTACAATCTAACCGCAATAGAATTTATACCTCAAGGAGTACGAGTGGCAGCTGCTCGCCATGCCCTATGCCAGACAGGTGGTGGCGATCTAGTCGACCCTATAGGAAAGCAGAACCTAAATCGTGTGTGTGGTTTGTGAGCCGCCTTAGACCAAATGGAAAATATCAATACGTGTGTATCAAAATTATGAGTAGGTTGAGATGTGGTATGTACGTTGGGTTTGTGCTTTTATCTCACGGGCAGGCTGCAGTTTGGGTGATGCACACTACATGATTACGGTAATGCACTAGGCCAAAATTGGTGCTAAGCTGTACTATGAAAATGTTTGGGCCCTGATACATGTGCATCAGGGTAAGTACATTCGGCTCCGCCCCTGGGCACAACTCGTAGTTACAAACAAAGATACTCAATCCAAAAATGCATAATAGAGATTGAGAATAACTCAACAAGCTTGCTTCAGCTAGTTTCATGGGAGGGATGTAGATATCTAAAAACTGAGAGCAAACCTTGGGCGGGAGCAGCAACACGTCAGGCGAGCTGCGTTAGGTGGAAGATATCACTGGTCCGTGCATTAGGCCGGTGTACGTAGCAGCCCGACAGAGGAGCGGCGACCGATATTGTAGATCGCTCGTCAAGGCACCAGGTGGAGTAAGTCTGAGCAGCAATACAACAGAGGGGCAGCAGCCGGATGATGTGTGAGTGGTCGACGGCCTTCGGGTCGATGGAGAGCAGTGAGCGGAAACAGGGAACTGGGGGGAGGGGCGGTGGAGGGGAGGCGTGAATGCTGGCGGCCTTTAGGTGGATAGGGAGCGGCGTCCTTGAGAGAGGAGAGCCATGAGTGGTGGTAGCCGCCTTCGGGTCAATGGGGAGCAGCGAGCAGATGCAGGGAACTAGGGGAGCGGCGAGATGGAGCACACGGTGAGATTCAGAGGGCGGCAAGGCATCGCGTGGTGGCTGTGCATGGACGGGGACGGTCGAATAGATGAATGTCAGCTGCGGCAGCGGTAGTGGCGGCAAGGAATAGCGGCAGCAGCGGCGGCGAGGAATAGCGGCGGCAGCGGCGGCGGCGTGAGAGGCAGATTTGGGAGCGCTGCAACACCTAGGTTTTGGGGGTACTGGTTGGGCGGTGAGAGGATATAGCCACTTTTCTTTTTGAGAATCATAATATAGCCACTTAGAACACCCGCCCAAATTTTCACTCGGGCACTGCCCCGCTTCAATTTTCGTTCAGTTTTCCAGTGGGCGCGTTAATTTTCTCTAAAGCCTTCCCGACACAACATGTTGCTGGGCCGAAAACGAGCCCGCTTCAATTTTCGTTTAGTTTTCGACTGGGCGCGTACATTTTCTCTAGGACCTTGCCGACGCACGACGTGTTGCTAGGCTGAAAACAAGCCCGCTTCAATTTTCGTTTCATTTCCAACTAGGCGCCTAGATTTTTATTTGGGGCTTAAATATTTGCCAACACACATTGTGTTGCCTGTTTCCCTTATTGCCGTCACATGCAGAACCTATTTGACGCTCGTTAGCGTCAAAAGGTCGCGCTTTCGCTGAGGGGAGCCGCCTGTCGGGCCGGCCCATGTACGGGCTTTGCGTTTTTTCCATTAGCCACAGCTTCCTTCGCTGTTTCCTGCGTTCCTTTTTTTTGTGTTTTTTTGCTTTCATTTTTTTCAATGTTTGTCTGGTTTTTCAGTGGTTTTGTTCTGATTTTTTTGGTTTGTTTTTCCTTTCGACTTTTCTTTGTCTTTTATTTTTATTTCTTCTTCTCTTTGTTGTGTGTTATATAAAAAGTTCACCTCCTATTACGACAATGTTCATCGTATATTAAAAAAATGGTTCGCCATACATCATGAAAAGTTCACTATGTATTCCGAAAATGTTCATCGTGTATTACAAAAATGTTCATCGTACATTTAAAAAAATGTTCACGACATATTAATAAAATGTTCAATGTATACTTAAAAAATGTTCAGCATATATCACACAAATGTTCAATGCCTATATCACACAAATGTTCAGTGCCTATTTAGAAAACCTTCATTATATTTTAAAATTGTTCATTGTATATTAAAAAGATGTTCAATGGTTGAATTTTTTTTATCCGTCGCTGCGCTTAGTTGTTAAACATTCTCGCACCGAATTAATCACGAGTATTGGTGAGCTTAACTGGTAAAGAAGACGTGCAGTCTATCGTTGGTCGCGTGTTCGATTCCTTGACTGAGCATCTTCTTTGCTAATTTAGTTGCAGCCCGCAGTGAAGCCACCGAATGGGCCGGCCCAATTCGATGCATGCCCTGCGCGAAAGCTCCTCCTGTTGACGCACGCGAGCGTCAGCTAGGAGCACTCGCCATCACACACGCTGTCTCGCTGTACATACTTGCAGACACACTGTGTGCCTATACTTTTGCCGACACATTGTGTGTTTATATGTGGTGGCTTACCAACAGAGGATTTGTTTGTATTTTTATTGACACGCAGTATGTTGGCTTATATAAATATTTACCAACAGACACGCAGTATGTTAGCTTATATAAAGATTTACCAACAGACGGCATGTGAGCTATAGTGGGGTGTGGTGTAGTGGAGGTGTCAGGCTCTGGTCGTCGATCACGTTGATCGAGTCATCGATGATGAAGTCATTGTCCAACCTATACTGTCGAGTATAAGAATTATTAGGAAGTATAGGATAGACTAGGATTTAGTCCTGCCTTGTCTTGTACTTCAAGTTAGTCTTTGTACTCGTATATATATGCCCACAAGGCTCAAGCAATACAACAACTATTCCACCTAATCCCTCTCTCCCTTCTAACATGGTATCAGTTTTCGGGTTCTAAACCCTAGCCGCACGTCGCTTCCACTCCGCGCGCTGCCCCCGGGCGGCCGACCTTCACGACTGCCGCCGAGGGCCGCGCCTCCCGTATCTAGGGTTTGTCTGCCGGTTGTGTTGACCCGCTGTCCTAGAGAATTTTTTCCCGATCCTTGATCCGGGTTTTCTCTCTCACGCTGATCGTCTTGATCGATGTTTCTTTTTTGGTTTTCTGATCAACGATCGGTTTGCGTCGCCCACCGCCATCCGTCGACCCTTGCGCCTCTACTACAACCTTGGCGGCCACTACCCCGGCTATCGCCAACTGTCCGGTTTGGCACGACGACGGCTCTTCCGGGGCGCCGTTGTCCGACCGCCTATTCGCTCGTTGGTCTTCACCAGGTCATCATCGGTTCGATCGGATCTCCAACAGCAACCCTGCCTCCATCCAGCGCAGGCAACCTCGTGTTGATTCCTACAGGACGTGTGTCTTGTGCATGGCGTGCTGGCCTTTGCCTTGCATGGTGTGGCTACTTGCACTGCTGCACCTGATAAGCGTCATGTAGAACCACGCTGCTTTGGTTGCGATGGCTTGCATGCATCGTATGGCCATACGCCACTTCTGCGTCCTACGCGGCTGTTGGCTACACGTACGTGATGGCTGTTCCAGTACCTGCACGCGTCCGGTCTGATCAACCGTGTTCGCGTCGCGCGATCGACCTGATCATTCGTTTATGTGCGTCTTCGCAGGTCCGTGAAGATCGTCACCGAGTAGAACACGCCTCTCCACCGATTGAGTATCGGGCTGCCGCTGCATCGCCCCGTCGGGCCGTAGCGTTATCGCCCCGTGGTTCTTTTTCCGGCTACACCAATCCACGTCACCGCTTTGTCATCCCTTCGGGCCCTAGTGTCGCGGCCAGCGGTCCCCCACCGTCCTGAGGCGGTCCGCTCCAGGCCGTCCTGTGGCTACACCGACCATCGCGCCGTCGCTGTGTCGCCCTGTCGGGCTGTAGCGAGCGTGGCACGCGGCCGTCCCCGCAGCTGCACCGACTCGCGAACCGCCGTTGCGTCGCCCCTTCGGGTCGCAGCATCATGGCCCGCGGTCCCTGCCGCCGCCCTGAGGTGTTCCAGCCGTCGCCCTGACCTGCCTACCGCCGCTGCGTCGTGATGAGGACATGACTACCTTGGATATGACCAAAAATATTGCATATATGCATATTTGTCAGGTGATTTCTAGTGCAAACTATTCAATAATCTATTTATGTTATCCAGAACAAAAATACTTCACACATTTTTGTGTTTTGTCTAATTGCAGGTGTATGGAACATTTGTACAATCCACATATGAAGATAAGGAAGAAAGAGATGTTTATTTGCTGTCCAAAAAGTTCTCTCACATCACTTTTGGCTCAAGAGAAGATAGAGTCCAAGTCTCTCACGTTCTGGATTCAGATTCGGACTGCACAGACACACCTGACTCAAAACGCACACAAGTTTTTCATACGGACTCCGAATTGGGTGATTCTTTTTTTGTTGGAAACTAGATTTCGTGCACTTTCCAACCCAATTGGAATCACCTTCAAATTCATCCGGAGCGTTGAGTTGTGGACGAAACAATCTGATGCTGCAGCAGAATCCGAGTCAAACTACAAGTCCAAAGGTGTTACATCACCTCCACTTGGGCCCATTGGCCTTGTACGACCTAGATTTAGTTTTAGGCTGCCTTGGGACGTCCTCCCACCTCCTTGGCCGCCACCCCTTGCTCCTATATAAGTAGATCCATCTAGTAGCTTTTCCTTGGGATTTGTTTAGTTAAAAGTTAGCCATTACAACTTCGTGTGCTTCGTTTGTGTCCAACGACCAGACCAAGACCACTTTTCGGATCCCCACCATTATCAATACTTCATACATATTCGCGATATTCAGATTGCTTTTATCGTATTCTTGCTTGTTCTTCGATTGCTTGCAGGAATAGACCTTCGTGGTCAGATTGATCGTGCTCCGGCGTGGTCAATAACCTCTCGGAGTTGGTTTAGCGATTGCTAAGGCACAACGTCGTTGCACGTTTGTAGTCGGATCGTCAAAGTCGTCTCCACCAAATCGATAGTTATCATCTCATCGAAAGATCGGGACACCCCGCCTCTATCAAGTCATATCAGTTTTCAGGTTGCTCGGTGAGAATTTCCAGTTTTCCTAGATTAGATTTATTTTCTTACCTATTGTCCAAGAAAAAGCCACAAAAAAGAGTCAGATCTATTCATCCTTGGTCCAAGCCAGTCTGAGCCTTTGCAATTTTCTTTTCATTGCTTGCATAGTTGAATTATCGGTTGCATCGTCGTGTCGAGTTGCTGGTCTTAGTGTCTAGGTCGTTTAGAGTTTCGAGTTCTGTTCACATTAGTCACGTCGCCGCTGCATCGTTATCCCTTCCGCTGTCCACCACCCATCCATCAATTTCCTCCACGTGCTACCCACTGTTCATTGTCATATCATAGTTGAGGTCACTCACATCTTCGCCTGATCGAATCTGCATCTTATCTAGTTTGTCTTGGAAAGAGGGAGAAAAAGAAGATAAAGAAAAAAAAAGAGAGAAAAAAGGAAAGAAAAAAAAGAGGGAGAAGAAAAAGAAAATAAAATTGGATCTATCTAGAATCAATCTCGTACCTGAATTCGGATTGGAATCTGTTTTGTGCACTGATCAGTAAAACAGCTTGGCTATTGTTTCACATCATTATCTTTACTGTCGTTGTGATCTTCACTTATATCTTGCTGTCCAGAGCTACTTTGTATCCTTCATTGATGCTGGTTGTGCTACGACGTGACCTCATTAGTGTTCTAGGCTCGCGTCTCTAGTTCGGTCTAGCCTAGGACCAGCACAGTACCGTCGTTGAGCGTTTATTCAACATTGCATCTTTGAATTGATTATTGCTAATCTTTTGCTACCATATATAGCCAACCCAGCTCCACATATTTCTATACCGTGTATACGTACGCTCCCCTGGCAATCGCTTTACTCAATATTCGGAGTTACTTGACACCGCTGGTTGCCGATCACCGCCTGCTGCATGGTAAGAACTTGTAAGACATTGATATTTGCTTTACTGTGAGCGTTTTACCACCACATCCTAGTAGTTATACGAACATTATTTTTGGGTTTTGTTTCTTGTTCTACTAATCATGACAGGATCCAGAGTCAATTCATGGGCTTTGTCGATCGCGGGAGACGTGCCACCACCTTTGCAAATACCACAACCGTCACGAGAGGTGCACAAACATCCAAATGCACATGATCAGGTTAATGTATCTATACCACCATTTAATGGCCGTTTTAAACCTGCTTTATATATTGAATGGGAGTTCGACATAAAAAATATATTTGCTTCCCATAATTTCGATGAACATAAAAAGGTTAAGGTTGCGGTTGGTTCTTTCACTGGTTATGCTTTGGTTTGGTGGAGTGAATATTGTCGGTTACACCCTGATTATATACCTACTACTTGGGATGATTGGAAACTTGCCATGCGACATACTTTCGTCCCTGCTTATTATACTCGTGACATGATTAAGAAGTTGCAACACTTAAAACAAGGTAGTGAAACTGTAACAAAATATTATGATGATTTACAAACTACCTTGTTGCATTCCTCTTTAGAAGAAAGTGAAGATGATTTTATGGATAGATTTTGGGGAGGATTAAACCGTGATATTCAAGAGATACTAATTCATGAAGAGTGTTATCCTATGGACCATTTGTTTCATCTTGCTTGCAAAGCTGAACAGGAAATAAAATGACGTGTTGGCCACGAGGAGAACAAGCGCACGGTGCACATTCCAAGAGTTGATATGATTGTTCCTTCAACTACTAGGCATACTATGACAACCACATCCATTGTTGTCAGGACTACATCACCTCCACCATGTGACACATCGCCCCCGAGAGTGGCTACATCATCTGAGTTGATCATAAGAGGTAATGACAAAGGTAC
>NC_041380.1:222959908-222965930 GCF_002162155.2 Triticum dicoccoides | reverse complement strand
CGTTTTGAGTCAGGTATGTCTGTGCAGTCCGAATCTGAATCCAGAACGTGAGAGACTTGGACTCTATCTTCTCTTGGCCCAAAAGTGACGTGAAAGAACTTTTTGAACAGCACTTAAACATCTCTTTCTCCCTTATCTTCATATGTGAATTGTACAAATATCCCATACACCTGCAATTAGACAAAACACAAAAGTGTGTGAAGTATTTTTGTTCTGGATAACATAAATAGATTATTGAATAGTTTGCACTAGAAATCACCTGACAAATATGCATGTATGCAATATTTTTGGTCGTATCCAAGGTAGTCATGTCCTCATCATCCTCCCCTTTTTGAAAACAAAGCCGTCCTCGGCGTTGCTTAATCTGAAATGTGGCTAACAAAAGAGATAAGGTATACATGTTGTATATGTATATGTCATCCATTTTAACTTCCCTTGATTTTTGCACATATGACACATGTATAGATGAGTAACTTTCATAGATCATAAAATATAAAGCCAAAATATTATCATAAGTAGAAGGCATGAAAATTTTGCAACTCGGTTTGCACATATAAGTGAAGCTCTTATTCCTATCAAAAGATTGAAAATATTCATCGTTAAACCATCCCAATTTTGGTGAATAAACCTTACTTGCATCAAATTTACATGCTACAACATGCTTAAATAAGCAAACATGCAATAAGTCATTCAACACAGAATCATCACCAAGATTAGAGGTCATATCAAAATGATTAAACATTGGTTCTTTTGCATCAATAGTTAATTCAATGGGTGCACTCAAAATTGTTGGTATTTCAGTTGTTTGATCACATGGCAAAGTCAAATTATCAACGCAGTCCTCTAAAATAGGTGGTGTGATCAAAGTAGTGGGTAGCTCATCAGATGGTGCATTCAAATTGACAAGGCATTCATCATTCTCATGTAGAGATGGAAGATCAGTACCTTTGTCATTACGTCTTATGATCAACTCAGATGATGTAGCCACTCTCGGGGGCGATGTGTCACATGGTGGAGGTGATGTAGTCCTGACAACAACGGATGTGGTTGTCATAGTATGCCTAGTAGTTGAAGGAACAATCATATCAACTCTTGGAATGTGCACCGTGCGCTTGTTCTCCTCGTGGCCAACACGTCGTTTTATTTCCTGTTCAGCTTTGCAAGCAAGATGAAACAAATGGTCCATAGGATAACACTCTTCATGAATTAGTATCTCTTGAATATCACGGTTTAATCCTTCCCAAAATCTATCCATAAAATCATCTTCACTTTCTTCTAAAGAGGAATGCAACAAGGTAGTTTGTAAATCATCATAATATTTTGTTACAGTTTCACTACCTTGTTTTAAGTGTTGCAACTTCTTAATCATGTCACGAGTATAATAAGCAGGGACGAAAGTATGTCGCATGGCAAGTTTCAAATCATCCCAAGTAGTAGGTATATAATCAGGGTGTAACCGACAATATTCACTCCACCAAACCAAAGCATAACCAGTGAAAGAACCAACCGCAACCTTAACATTTTTATGTTCATTGAAATTATGGGAAGCAAATATATTTTTTTATGTCGAACTCCCATTCAATATATTGATAGAGGCGGGGTGTCCCGATCTTTCGATGAGATGATAACTATCGATTTGGTGGAGACGACTTTGACGATCCGACTACAAACGTGCAACGACGTTGTGCCTTAGCAATCGCTAAACCAACTCCGAGAGGTTATTGACCACGCCGGAGCACGATCAACCTGACCATGAAGGTCTATTCCTGCAAGCAATCAAAGAACAAGCAAGAATATGATAAAAGCAATCTGAATATCGCGAATATGTATGAAGTATTGATAATGGTGGGGATCCGAAAAGTGGTCTTGGTCTGGTCGTTGGACACAAACGAAGCACACGAAGTTGCAATGGCTAACTTTTAACTAAACAAATCCCCCAGGAAAAGCTACTAGATGGATCTACTTATATAGGAGCAAGGGGTGGCGGCCAAGGAGGTGGGAGGACGTTCCAAGGCAGCCTAAAACTAAATCTAGGTCGTACAAGGCCAATGGGCCCAAGTGGAGGTGATGTAACACCTTTGGACTTGTAGTTTGACTCGGATTCTGCTGCAGCATCAGATTGTTTCGTCCACAACTCAACGCTCCAGACGAATTTGAAGGTGATTCCAATTGGGTTGGAAAGTGCACGAAATCTAGTTTCCAACAAAAAAAGAATCACCCAATTCGGAGTCCGTATGAAAAACTTGTGTGCGTTTTGAGTCAGGTGTGTCTGTGCAGTCCGAATCTGAATCCAGAACGTGAGAGACTTGGACTCTATCTTCTCTTGGGCCAAAAGTGACGTGAGAGAACTTTTTGGACAGCAAATAAACATCTCTTTCTTCCTTATCTTCATATGTGGATTGTACAAATGTTCCATACACCTGCAAATAGACAAAACACAAAAATGTGTGAAGTATTTTTGTTCTGGATAACATAAATAGATTATTGAATAGTTTGCACTAGAAATCACCTGACAAATATGCATATATGCAATATTTTTGGTCATATCCAAGGTAGTCATGTCCTCATCACGTCGCCCCTTCGGGCCCTAGCGCCGCGGCCCACGGTCCAGTTCTGATAGAGGCAGAGGTGTCCCGATCTTTCGATGAGATGATAACTATCGATTTGGTGAAGATGACTTTGACGATCCGACTACAAGCGTGCACGACGTTGCGCCTTAGCAATCGCTAAACCAACTCCGAGAGGTTATTGACCACGCCGGAGCACAATCAACCTGACCACGAAGGTCTATTCCTGCAAGCAATCAAAGAACAAGCAAGAATATGATAAAAGCAATCTGAATATTGCGAGTATATATGAAGTTTTGATAAAGATGGGGATCCGTAAGCGGTCTTGGTCTGGTCGTTGGACACAAACGAAGTACACGAAGTTGCAATGGCTAACTTTTAACTAAACAAATCCCAAGGAAAAAGCTACTAGATGGATCTACTTATATAGGAGCAAGGGGTGACGGCCTAGGAGGTGGGAGGACGTCCCAAGGCAGCCTAAAACGAACCCTAGGTCGTACAAGGCCAATGGGCCCAAGTGGAGGTGATGCAACACCTTTGGACTTGTTGTTTGACTCGGATTCTGCTGCAGCGTCTGATTGTTTCGTCGATATCTCAACGCTCCGGACGAATTTGAAGGTGAATCCAACTGGGATGCAAAGAGCATGAAATCTAGAATCCAACAAAAAAAGAATCACCCAATTCGGAGTCCGTATGAAAAAGTTGTTGACGTTTTGAGTCAGGTATGTCTGTGCAGTCCGAATCTGAATCCAGAACGTGAGAGACTTGGACTCTATCTTCTCTTGGCCCAAAAGTGACGTGAAAGAACTTTTTGAACAGCACTTAAACATCTCTTTCTCCCTTATCTTCATATGTGAATTGTACAAATATCCCATACACCTGCAATTAGACAAAACACAAAAGTGTGTGAAGTATTTTTGTTCTGGATAACATAAATAGATTATTGAATAGTTTGCACTAGAAATCACCTGACAAATATGCATGTATGCAATATTTTTGGTCGTATCCAAGGTAGTCATGTCCTCATCATCCTCCCCTTTTTGAAAACAAAGCCGTCCTCGGCGTTGCTTAATCTGAAATGTGGCTAACAAAAGAGACAAGGTATACATGTTGTATATGTATATGTCATCCATTTTTACTTCCCTTGATTTTTGCACATATGACACATGTATACATGAGTAACTTTCATAGATCATAAAATATAAAGCCAAAATATTATCATAAGTAGAAGGCATGAAAATATTGCAACTCAGTTTGCACATATAAGTGAAGCTCTTATTCCTATCAAAAGATTGACAATATTCATCATTAAACCATCCCAACATTGGTGAATAAACCTTACTTGCATCAAATTTACATGCTACAACATGCTTAAATAAGCAAACATGCAGTAAGTCATTGGACACAGAATCATCACCAAGATTAGAGGTCATATCAAAATGATTAAACATTGGTTCTTTTGCATCAATAGTTAATTCAATGGGTGCACTCAAAATTGTTGGTATTTCAGTTGTTTGATCACATGGCAAAGTCAAATTATCAACGTAGTCCTCTAAAATAGGTGGTGTGATCAAAGTAGTGGGTAGCTCATCAGATGGTGCATTCCAATTGACAAGGCATTCATCATTCTCATGTAGAGATGGAAGATCAGTACCTTTGTCATTACCTCTTATGATCAACTCAGATGATGTAGCCACTCTCGGGGGCGATGTGTCACATGGTGGAGGTGATGTAGTCCTGACAACAACGGATGTGGTTGTCATAGTATGCCTAGTAGTTGAAGGAACAATCATATCAACTCTTGGAATGTGCAGCGTGCGCTTGTTCTCCTCGTGGCCAACACGTCGTTTTATTTCCTGTTCAGCTTTGCAAGCAAGATGAAACAAATGGTCCATAGGATAACACTCTTCATGAATTAGTATCTCTTGAATATCACGGTTTAATCCTCCCCAAAATCTATCCATAAAATCATCTTCACTTTCTTCTAAAGAGGAATGCAACAAGGTAGTTTGTAAATCATCATAATATTTTGTTACAGTTTCACTACCTTGTTTTAAGTGTTGCAACTTCTTAGTCATGTCACGAGTATAATAAGCAGGGACGAAAGTATGTCGCATGGCAAGTTTCAAATCATCCCAAGTAGTAGGTATATAATCAGGGTGTAACTGACAATATTCACTCCACCAAACCAAAGCATAACCAGTGAAAGAACCAACCGCAACCTTAACCTTTTTATGTTCATTGAAATTATGGAAAGCAAATATATTTTTTATGTCGAACTCCCATTCAATATATAAAGCAGGTTTAAAACGGCCATTAAATGGTGGTATAGATATATTAACCTGATCATGTGCATTTGGAAGTTTGTGCACCTCTCGTGACGGTTGTGGTATTTGCAAAGGTGGTGGCACGTCTCCCGCGATCGACAAAGCCCATGAATTGACTCTGGATCCTGTCATGATCAGTAGAACAAGAAACAAAACCCAAAAATAATGTTCCTATAACTACTAGGATGTGGTGGTAAAACGCTCACAGTAAAGCAAATATCAATGTCTTACAAGTTCTTACCATGCAGCAGGCGGTGATCGGCAACCAGCGGTGTCAAGTAACTCCGAATATTGAGTAAAGCGATTGCCAGGAGAGCGTACGTATACACGGTGTAGAAATATGTGGAGCTGGGTTGGCTATATATGGTAGCAAAAGATTAGCAATAATCAATTCAAAGATGCAATGTTGAATAAACGCTCAACGACGGTACTGTGCTGGTGCTAGGCTAGACCGGACTAGAGACGCGAGCCTAGAACACTAATGAGGTCACGGCGTAGCACAACTAGCATCAATGAAGGATACTAAGTAGCTCTTGACAGCAAGATATAAGTGAAGATCAGAATGGCAGTGAAGATAATGATGAAAAACAACTGCCAAGCAGGATATACAACAACTCTCTCTCCAACTTTCCTCTTGAAAAGTTTGAGACAATTTTCTGATAAATTCTTTCAAAGAATACTACTAACTCAAGCTTTCCAATGCAAAAAGAATCACTCAATTCCGAGTTGATATGAGGAGTCAAAGAATTCTAAAACTGGCCTGAAAAATTGGAACAAGTTGTGTTCACTAACTTCGGAGGGCAAAAAGACCTATTTAGAAGCCGATTTTGAGGTGTCAAATATTGAACTAGCTTCTGCAACTATTTATATGCGGCTCGTCGCTATCTTCAATTTGAGTACTCACGGAGCCAAAACTGACTTCGTATGAGGAAGATACACCTGTTTTACTGAACAGTGCGCAAAACAGATTCCAATCCGAATTCAGGTACGAGATTGATTCTAGATAGAGCCAATTTTTTTTTTCTTCTCTTTTTTTTTTCTCATGCCTTTTTTTTCTTTTTCTTCTCCCTCTTTTTCTTTTTTTTTCTTTCCTTTTTTCTCTTTTTTTTTTCTTTATCTTTTTTTCTC